>NW_024427704.1:0-81094 GCF_017562075.2 Anopheles merus | reverse complement strand
TTTTACGGACGGAACTGGATGGGCAAGCGAGCGAAAAGCAACATGCATACGCATACCCGGCATCTGCCCGGATGCTGCCGGTGACCACCAGCGTGCTGGCACGCGTATGGCAGCCAGCGGAAACCACGCTCCACCCGGCGTGTGAACGTTCAGCTCTGCGGTGGCAGCAACAAAATTCTCCTTCAGCTGGCCCATCTTTGCTGGGACGGGTGAAATAAAGACAGCGGGCAGCAGCAGGGTAGCACCAGCAAAACCGCAAACGGATTCCCTCACCGCAAAGCAGAAGGAATCGTACAGGTTTTGCCGGCTGGGAAACCGGTTGCCGGTTTCGACGGCACGGCCAGTTGGATTCATCGGCACTCGATCGGTTGATTTAGAGGTTGCTCACTGGCTGCGTTGGTGGAGCGAATGGATTTCTTGGACCGTTTCTCATCCGTGCTCAGTGCTCTGCCAAATCGGACCACCAGCGGAGACCATCACGAGCCCGGTTGAATGTTTACGCCCGCGCTGGGTACAGTGCTGGAAGCGATGTAAGAAATATTATTTTATTAATTTTAGCATGTTTATTGCACTCATGTTCAAAAGGACACTAAACGTTTGCTTTGAATTTGATTTAATTTTTTTTAGTTTTATATCCTTATAAAGTGAAATAATCTTGTTTGATTTATTTGTTAAATGATATTGACATTTATTATTCTAATTGATGTGTGCTTGATTCTAATAGGATTTATTTGTTGGTCTTTTCATTTCAATATCAAACATTAAAATGGATTCATAATTTAACATGTTTTTTAATAGATTATTTTGCATTGTTCTAAACCTAGTAAACAGAAAGATTATGTTTTAAAACTAATATTATGTCCACCCGTGTAGTATAAGCTTACGGAAGCATCCCACAGCATAATTGTTCACGGCAGCTTGATGTCTATTGAAAATCAATTATAGCTAGCAACCCGGAGGAGCTGTGTCCACTTCGGTTTCGATTTGCGTTCAGCTCCGTAGCCTGCAACCCCGGCAACCACAGCCCATCGATTCATCCAACCGGCTCGGTACCATCCTCCGAAAACCTTCCGAAACCAGAAATGTATTTATTAGTGGCACCGGTTTTCCACGCCGCAAGATCGAGGCGTGAAAATGCATTCGTTACGGGGTTGGCTTTTCACACCACCGCGCGATACACCGCGCGACTCGTGGCTGCGCTGTTCTTGTGATAAAATTTGAAGCCGTTTCTTCCCTTTTTGCTGGATGGCTGGCTCGCACCGAGAAAGCGTAATCGCACCAACTCAGCTGTAAGATTGTTTGTTGTTGCAAAGAACACGGCCGCCCGAAAAGGAACCTTGTAATCCGTAAACTAAACATCGTCCGGACGGTCTTCGGAATGCTGTGTTCCTGGTTTCTTCCCTGCCCACAGTTGGCACACAGGCTGACCAAACAATGCCAGTTCGCATTAGCTTTGTTGCCAGTGTTTGGTTAGGAGTGGAGAAGTCGGAAGTAATAATTCCTACACGTCATTTACGGCGGACCGAAAAGGACTTTAAGGCATCCCCGGTTTGCCGTTCGATTGTGTTTACGCCGAAGAATGGGTTCATTCACACCTCAGCTTCTCAACTGAAGCGTTTCCCCCGGGGACCAGCGGGAAGCAGCACGAAGACGGACACCGAAAGGACACAACTTCCCCCGTTGCGAGCACAGGTTTGGCAGCAGCGCACGCTAGGGATTAGTAGCGTTTTCCGTGTTGCGAAACCCGGAACAATGGCTTTGACCGATGGTGAGGACGAATGACTTGACCGAAGGATGGCCGTCGTACCCTGCTGTAGCTGCTGAAGTCGATGCTTTGTCGCCTGTTTAGAAGGGGGTACTACACTCCGCACAAAAGGGGCGCAAAAGGAGGCAGAGGAAATGAAATTATTTCCACCGTTTTTTTTTTCTCCCTCTCCCTCACCTTCATTCTCTCGCACTCGCATTCATTTCGGTAGATAAATTGATAATTTATCACATGCTGTTGTCATTTCCGGTGCAGACAGCCCGATCGTCTCTGTTTGTAATGGCAGGGCAAAAAGTGTCGCCCATGGTGCTTGGCCCTGCTCACACGGCGGGCTTTAAGTGCACCGGCCCGGGCCAGGGGACGGGTTTTGCAAATGTTTGCAATTTTGCTTAGACTTCCTGTGCTGTAATTCATTTATCATTGCAAGACAGTTCGTTGTTGCGTCGTGAGAACGTTTTGGTAGCCGATTTTGATTTTCAATCAACGGGTATGGAGTTTTGTAATTAATGGTAGTGCTTATGCTGCTGATGATAATTCCAGGTAGTTTGCAGGAGAATAGGGAGAAAAATAATTATTTTTACTTTAGTTTCCTATTGCATGGTCATTCATTGTTGATTGCAAGAGATGAAATTGTTCCACTATTGCGACAAATTTGTTGCAATCTTCTTTGTAACTTTTTGTGTGAACATGACATATCAGTCACTGGAAGGTTTTGGTGTTTTGAAATATTTGTTTTGTTTTCTTTACTTTTCCTTCTAAATATGACAAAATATTCTGGAGTTTTCATGTGGAACCTTTAAATTGTGCGTGTCTATTTGGGCATTATTTTATCATAATTTTCTATGAATTTTATTGCTGTCACACTGCCTGATGATGATTTTTACTTTTTAGTTTTATTGTATTTATTTTAAAAAAAGCTTCAATTTTTTCCAGCTTCACTAGCGTGAAGTAAAACTGTTTCATAGAGCATATTTATGCTTGTTTATGCTTTTATTTTTTCTTATCATACAAGTAACTATTCATGCGCTTATTGTACAGGTACAGATATTCCAATAGAGTATGTAATGTATAGGAACTGCATGTTTTTGGTAATAAATGATTCTAGTTGGTTTTTATGTGGGAAACCAACATTTGGAATTCTGAAAATCATCATTTGTTATAAGTATGGCATTATGGCTAAAACATTCAAAAAAGAAACAAGAATAGAATAGTAAAAGTTTTGTAAATCATCAATTGTTGCAAGACACTGTTTAGTCAATACACCCAATAACTCCATCATTTTTTTAATGTTTATAATTTGTCCTTGGTAGACAAGCAACATAGTTAAAACAATAAATTCAAACGGAAAATAGAACAAAGAATGACATAAGCATTAGTGAAATTCAATTGTTCAAATAATACCATTGTACATCATTTCCTAATGAAGCCATTTTTTCTAGTACTGATACGCAACCTTACCTTTAATTAACGACCATTTGGTACTGCTTTTAACTTCATCCTCTTCCACCTGGACCATTTCTACACACTTCAAAGCTATATCGATGCAACGCATCTGCCAGTGATTACGACCAATCAACGGAGCAGCAAAACGATTCAATTACCGTCTGCTCTATAACAGAGTTGCATAGATCGAGTTGCCGGTTGAGCATTGAAATGCAAAACAGTTTTGAAGTCGATTGAAAAGCGGGACACCTCTGGTGGCTGCTGTAAAACTATTCCTGCTTGCAGTACAGTGAACAAAAGGAAAAAAAGGTAAAACGGTTGTATAATAGCTCAAAGTCAAAAGGAGTCATAAAAATGCAAAAGGGCGTGCCACTACGGATGTGCCGCCGGATGTGGTGAACGCGTTGCGTTACCCTGCAATCAACCATTAGGTTAATTTTGGGGGGCAATTAGCATAAATAACCATGCTTGTGTGTGTGTGTGTGTGTGTGTCTGTGCGCGTACGACAGGGTGCCTATAGCCTATAGTTCGCGGGCTTTGCGCACTTAAATCAACGTCACCGAGGTTCATTGTCACGGTGGCACTTTCGTCGTGCGCGCGGCACAGATTTTTGACGCACAGATCCCTTTGATCCCTTTTTAATGTGTGCCTATGTGTGTGTGTGTGTGTATGTGTGTGTGTGTGTGTGTGTGTGTGTGTGTGTGTGGTACCTTTCCAGGCGGAAGTGTAGCGCCTTTTTTCTATTTGCGACGGGGCGCTGTAGTTCATCGGCGGTGCATACGGAATTGCTGCAGTTGCAGCGGTACAGCAATGGGAAGAGTGATGACTCGTTCGAGGGTCTTGCTGGTGTCACGACTGTGCACCCTCCAGGCAGTACATGGACATTTACATGAAAATCAATAGCACTGGTGGCGCTTGGAGGAAAATAAAAGAAGGAAGAACGCAGTGTGCGTGAGTGTGTTCCAGGGAGCGTCCTTTCCTTTGGGGAGTTAGACACGCGATCGCGCGGAATACGGACTCGTGACTGCCGTTACGCTCGGTAGGAATTCTGAGTTGGACTCTATACTGTTTAAAATGACAGAAAAATAGTGTTGGAATAATTTGTTGTTTTTTTTTTTAAATTAATAATTTGATGAATTTTGTAGGTTTAAATAAAGTGGAAAAATCATATTTGATTTATTGTAAATTTCATTTGGGATTTAATTTGGATTTGGGCTATTACATTCCAATTGTCAACCATTATAACAATGATTAAAGTCAGAACTTCACAGTTATAGGATGATTTGGTCAAGTTGGATTTAGATTTCATATTATATTACCATAAGTTATGTGGAAATTGTGCTATATTTACGTTAGTTAGGAACTGAAATGCTAAATGTATCATTGCAAGGAAGGATTTGGCCTATGGTTTCAAATATCAACGAAAGAAAAAACAATGTCTTTTGTAATTGATTTATTTACGCGTGGCTGTTAGTGTTATTCGGCGTCTATATTGGTGCAACATAAATTACTTCCAGCGCTAGCAACAAGGACCCAGTAAAGTTGCCTACGGTGCATTAAAGACCTCCCGATCCTTGAATCGATCCGTAGGGATTTGTTTATGCTGCCGTTGCGAAAGAGTCATTCGTGGCCATTCCCCTTAGAATGCATCCATGCCCTAGAGTCTTCAGCATCGCTACCAATGCACTACGCTGGCGAAGGGGGCAGCAGCGAGTCCTAAAAATATCCTCGCATTCGGTGAACGCATACGGATGCGCTCATTTGAAACCGGCAAAACCATCGTTACCGAAACTGTCCTAAAAGCGAGCGAGCGCGCACGATAGTTAGGGGCGAGAAAGATGCACACGAAACACGCTCACATTATGGGTTGAATATGGCGTGAAATAAAAACCGTACCTAGGACAATTTTTATCCCTCCCGTATCTTCGGAAAACGGCGGAAGCAAGCAAACACACAGGACCAGACGAGTATAAAAGACTCCCCGAAGCTATAAATATCTTCTGCCCCCTGTGATTCCTCCGTAATCCTCCATTCCTATTGTGCGATACCTTTGGCGTGCTGGAGTGTCGGTACATGTCTGGACGCTTCTCCTGTACTTTCCCGACCCCAACCTCGCGCGTCCCTACCATTCCATCTGCCATCGGGCAAAAGCACAGGCATCGAAAACATTTATTCATATAAACAAACATCCGCTTCGACGAGCCTGGGCCGACGAGCTTGCCGCAGCCACATTCCTGAAGAGAAGAACCTGAAGAATAAACCATAATGTGCACATGATAATAAATGTATATCTCTTCCGGCTTTGCCCGGTAGTGTGCCCCTGGTGTGCCCCCTTCGCCGTGGCGTAAGCTTCCCGCGTCCCACCGTTCAGCTGTAGGTCCGAAAATTCGCACACAAGCAATGGTTAGCAATGGTTCGTCCAATTTTCCTTCGCCTCCAGCAGCAACAACAGCAGCAGCAGTAGTATTTTTGCGTCCAGACATGTTGCCCGCCACGCTTACCCAGCAGACCGTTGGGGATCTTTAAGGGACGATCGGTCGGTGGTTTTTCTTCTTCTATATTTGCAAGCGTGGATCATGGGTTAGAGGGTGTTAATGTGGAGCACAGTGCAGGTGGTGGTGGATGAGATTTTTTTTTTTTATGCATCTCTGTGTGCTGTTCGTTTTGGGAAACGAACCCGTCTTGCAGTACACAATGCCCCGAAAGGCGGAGCAGCTCGTGAGAAATTGGCAGCATTTGTCTTTGGCGTGCCAAATGCAGATATTGAATCAACGCTTCAGGATATGTTTGTGCATGTCACGGAAACAAAGTGCGCCGTAGTGTTGGACTCAGATTTAAGACGGGCGTGGGATTTTTGCTGCAATAATGGACGAGATTTTACGCTGAAATGCAACCATCGTTTGTCGTTATGCTTTAAAGGCAATGCAAAATGCTGAATAATACAACGTATCGGGTCATTTCTTGCTCAATCATAATCCTGCAAGAAATGGAATTTTAACAGCACGTTGATATACGAAAATGGCTTTGATCTAGGCCTGCCTGCCTGCTACAAATAAAATTTCCTATCGATAATTTGAATGGTTTATGTACAGGAGGATAGTCAATACAAGTTTTCAATACAATACAATACAATACAATACAATACAATACAAGTCAATACAAGAAGACTAACAAACAAATACAGCTCAATCTAACGACTGTCCATAATAAAATATCATCCTTTAGCGCAAATCATTACTTTACAATGATCATTTTCACTATATTGGCATCTAGAAGCTTCAAGTAAGTAAATAACCATTGGAATTACAACATATATCATTAAAATATTAAAATCGAAAAACTGAAAGGGAAGAGATTACTACCATTTACGGTTTATGGTTACTTTAAGTTTATTAATGTAAAGTTTTTCCCCGAGTTATGCGAATAATGCGTTCCGGAGACATTCGCGTAAATCGGGTTTACGCGTACATCGAATTACAGCCAAAACATACTAATACAGTCGTTGCCGCTGAATTTTGACTCTAGCTCACCTATTTTTGTCTCGAAGGCACCAATTTTTGACAGCGTGTCATGATTTGTGCCTCGAAGACATCAATTTTTGACAGTGCGCATCAATTTTTGCACCGAAGGCATCAATTTTAGACTGTGGATCAATCGCTTTATTTACAAAATTTTACGTAATTTCTGAAACTGTGTGCTTTGAAATGATTGATATTAAATTAAGTAGTGAATCATTTTATTGATAGAATTTAAAATAAAACAATTGTTTTGCTAATTTTGGGAGTTTTAATGAATTGAAAATAAATTGGCATGTATTTTCAGCTGTAAACAAAAGCTTTATAATTTCCACAATTTTATCATTTTTTCTCAAGAACAAATCAATTTACACAGTTTTTTTTATTTTTTATGAGAGGTAGAATAACAATTGTGAAAAGGATGCTTAAATACCTTGTAAAATTGGTATGATTCCTACTGGAGTCAAACATTGATGACTTACAGACAAAAATAGGTGCGTTAGAGTCAACAATTGATGTGCACTGTCAAAATTGATGCCTTGGAGGTAAAAATAGATGCGCACTGTCAAAAATTGATGCCTTCGAGCCAAAATTAGGTGGCAACGACTGTAATAAAAATATTTAATAATGATCTATGATTGAATAGTTTTTTTTATGTAATTTTTTATTTATTTGATGCAATCCGCAAAATTCGGTTATTTCTGTCTTAAAACTTTTGAAAAAATTGCAAATTATTTTTCATTTGATAATTGATGGAAAAATTTGTACCGATTTGACATCTGAACCGTAAAAATAAAAATTCGCGTAACTCGAATAACTGTACAGATCTTTGGCCTGCAGTAAATTATTTATCTGTAAACAACTGTTCTTTTTATGCTCCACGTTTTTAGTGCCTTCCTGTAAGCTTTTTTTCTTTAGATGCAGGACCGTAAGTTCGCTTCATATCGTCATGTTCCAGGATATCAAACAATCAAACAGTCCTTTCATATGCCCCCATGAAGGTAGGTCACGTCAGATTGAATGAGGACAGCAGTTTTTTCCTCCTTTCTTCAAACTGGAAGATAAATTCAATAATGAATTTGAATTGAATTGAATACCGGCACGGACAGATGGACACGACAGACCTGATCAAACCCCTTTTTCCACTGCCCATATTTGCCCGATCCGATCGTGATGCACGCTCACCGTCTAAAGGTGCGATTTTTATTTCACATTGTTCGGCGGTGCTTCCGAGAGTTTGATTTATGAGTTTGTGCAGCGAAATAGGAAGCAGTTGTCGGGGCAGGTCGGATGAATGTGGTGAGCAAATGGGTTTCTCGTTTTTTTTTTTTGGGAAACGAAAGCATAAATGAAATGTAGCGCAATAAAACGGCAGCCCGTGTTGAGGTGTTCTATTCTGCAACGGGGCCTCAATTGCACACCAATCACGACAAGGTGCAGCGAGAGAGAGAGGGAGGACGTTGACAATAGTTCGGCGATATGTGTACAACATTGATGTCGTAGCATTAAAGGTAGAGCCAGCATTCGACAGGGAGGGCATACAGCAGCACGAACAGCAGAAAATCAAATTTATAAACCTGAAGACGACCCAGTGACCGTATGAAATAAAGGTGCATTATGTCCACATCCGATTGTCGTTGTACTGTTTCCCGTTTGTCTTTCTTTTTTTCTCTCCTCTTTCTCGTTTTCAATCGGAAGGTTGCACATACAAATGTTTAGAAACGGGAAAAGAGAAGCAAGCACCTCGGAAACAGGCATAAAGTTGAGCCAAATCGCCCTTTCTTTGATTGCAGTGCCTAGAACAGAAATGGTTTCCGTACCGAATCACTGCCCGTTTCTTTAGTTGTCTGCCCTTGCGGCCGGATCTTCCTATTCAAAGCCTCGAATTGGAGCCCCGAAGGTGGGGGAAAAAATCGAACCGGCAGGAAGTGGTCCTCAATAGCGATTAAATGACGGTAAATTGTTCTAATACCATAAGAAGGTTAGAATACCGGCCGTCTGATCGCGCTGGTACGGGGCGGCTGCCCGCCCGAGACATAATTTGTCATACAGCTCTACCTTTGATTCATGAAAGCCGGGCCTCTTTTGTTTGGTGCGTATCTCCGGTGCGCAGAAAACGGAACCGATCGGAAACACTGAGAAACGGTGGGACGGTGTAAGCAAAGCATACGCACGCCCGTGCACCGAAAGGACATTTCTTCCGCTCGGCCTTTTTCTCTCTGCGGACAATGTTTACACGGGAATTATGATTATTTCTTCTCGCGTTGCTCGGGGCAAGTTGAAGGAAAAGAAAAGGGGATTTTTTGGTTAAGGATTTCCGTTGGCGGTGGTTTGACTGTGATCGATCGATAAGGCAAGCGTGTGCCCCCGGACCTTAAATCTGCTCCTGTCGGAAGTGGGAATGGGAGAAAAAAAAACAAACGAACTGCCAAGGAGAAAGAATATGATATGCCTGTCCGTGTCCCGCGTGCCTTGCACTGTCGGGGCTGGAACCTTCATTTGTCATAATCATTTTCCAATCGAGTCGATCGATTTTTCCAATTAATGTTTTCCATCGATATCTTTAATTTTATCCCATTCATCACGAGGAATACTTTGGTGGGATACATTTTGGGCGAGATAAAGCGTTATAGTTATCTGTTGACTGGTTTAAAAGTATTCAAAAAAAATGCAATAAAAAATAGCTGAAATCTGTTATAATTATAAAAAAAAACAAGGCAGCAATTAAAAACTTTGAAATATTCATGAGGTATTAAAACTAGATTTGAAGAAAAAAAAAACATATTTGCTACAATTATTATATGATTTTACAATGTTTCATGGAACGAAGCAAAACTTTAGTTTCGCAAAGTAGTTTCCTTTCAGAATATGTTATTAAAATTTAAGGATTCTGTTGAAACCATTCTGCAAAAAGTAATGTTTCACCAACACTAATTAATTGTATTTCCCGATTAGTTGGAATTTCCAGTGCTGCATCCGTTTTTTTAGTTCAAAATACTGTTAAAAGCGCTCTTACTACCTATTATTTGGCGTAACAAGCGTTGTCAATCAAGCCCTAGGAGAGACTTGGCCATTTGTTACTATTTGTCTGAGGATGTAAATGGGGTTGGTCTCGATCCACACCTGGGATGACCCCAATATAACAATATGTGATGACATTTTTGATCATTTAGATGTAGAAATTGGACCCAATATACAAGAAAGTTGGAATAAATAAATGGTTACGATTGCCTTACAACTTGCCTAATTTTACCTAATTTATTCGTTGTTATTGTTAACTACCAACTCATATGTGATATTCAATACCTAAATCCTTCGAAATATGATCTTGATCATGGTACCTGAAGAAATTGACTGGAATGAGTAGATTTGATAAAGAACCTACTCATATTTTTTATCAAAAACGCGCGTGACAGTCTGTGATCTTTTCTTTGCACATTGCCTGTATTAAAATCGAAAAAACCAACCTTGTCGCAGGTTTACACCATGCACATTTTCTTAAAATAGATACTTAAGCTTGGTTGAAACCAAAATATTTTACGTTTTTATCCCAATCTTTTTGAGCTATAGGCTATCAAAGTACTAACTTTGTGTTTTTTGTCCCAAATTTGAGCTATTTTTCGACCGAACATAAACCGTAATATGTTAGTATATGATGGTTAGATTATGATAATCAATGTGTCGTTGGAATGGTTTTTTGTCATACTTGTTACGTCTGATTATTTTGCAAAAACTTTTTAAAGTTCATAAATGAACCATACATCACTGCTGAATTTTTGGATATTTTCATTTTGAAGAGTGATTTTTTTTATGATTCGACTCGATTTCACTCGTGAGTCGTATATTGTAGGAAGGATCAACATTTTTCCTACATTTTGTCGTTAAAATTAGCTGCGACCATCTGCGACCCCGAAAATTATTAAACTTTTTCTCAAAAATACCGCGAGCGATTTTGACGTGTTGTGGTATGAGGCAAAAAACAAAGCTGAAGAGAGGAAAAACAGTTTGAAAAAGGTCGTAAGATAGGAATCAGCTCTTTCCCAAACAAACCACGAAAAACATAACTTTTTTAGTGCATAATACTTCAAAAATTCATTTTCAGTCTGAAACTTATTCCACCTTCGTTTGAATTCCTAACAATTATTGCAGATGATGTTAACTGATATGCAATAATGCAATGTTGTGAGCGATAATTATTAAGTTTTATTCGCTGACTTGACGATTTTAGTATAGGACTACCCTGTACAGTAAGAGCAATTGTATTTAATGAAGAAAAACTGCAATAGCACGAGGAATTGATTTTCATCCCGGTGTTTGTATAGCCGTTGCCCATTGTGCACTGTGATCAGGAAAGAGTTGAAAGCCAATTCGAGGAAGTCATTCCAAATTCGAAGTGATTATATTTTGTCTATACAGGGAAAATAGGTGGAACTCCACGTAACTCAATATAATTCAAGAATTAGTCTGAACGAAACAAAAACATAGCATCACTGCCAGTAAAGTAATTAAAATCATTTGCTTGTTTTATTAGAAAACCTAGCAGTTTTTATTTCTATTCTTCATGGTCGTCTTTGTAATTTTTAAACTATTCCTCATCCGTAAGATTCTAATTTGAATGTGAAACAATTATAAATTCTAAAAGATCATACCAGTCTATATCTGCGTGTACAAACTACCATTAAGATAGGCCAAAAAAATCTTATTTACAAACGGTCAATTTTAGTAATCCCTCAAACGTTCTATTTGAAAACCCATAGCCAAACTTGGCGAACACAATTGAGAAACAACAGTGCAAAGTAATAAAGCGAGGCAAATATTGTGTCAGTTTGCCAGCGAACAAATTCTCGATTTAGTCTTCAGTAGGGTAAAGTTCCGGTTTCCGGTCAAACCTGATGGCTTTATGACCGGTACATGTTTTTTTTTCCTCTTCGTTTCGTGCGCCATCTTTTTTATCTGCCCCACCCATGGCTGCCTCCTACCCGCACGAGACCAGAAATTGTGCTGACTTGGTGCCCCGTGAATGGTAAAGACTTGTCGAAAGTAGATTACGCCTAAGCTGGTTGTTTGTTTCTCAATTTCGAGCCGGCCCGCAGTTTTAGCGCAACAAACAGCGCCACACAGCAAATAGCGCACCGATCTGCTCTTTCCCGGTGATTTTCCAGAGCTCAAAAGATTTAGCTAAAAGCTTGGGTTCGACGAAAGGAAGCAAAAAAAAAAAAAGTACCGGCGTAGTAGGTATTCCGGGCTCATTACCCGGTAGCACATTATTGTTTCGGCAAGGATGGCACATGGGAGGTAGGCTTCCCTCGGGGGTGGAGAGAAAAAAGTCTGCGCAGGCAAAATAGTACCCCCCTCCGCACTGCGGCTCCAACAAGCAAAGATAAGACAGAGTAAGAACCGGAAAAAGGCTCGCGATGGTGAAAGCGAAAAGGAACACCATCGAGGAAAAAAAGAAAAAGAGTACAGCGAATCCCTAAACCGGAACGTCGAGCCAACGTAATGAAAGGAAATAAGCAAAAGCCGAATGTAATAATCTCAATTGTAAATTACCGGAAGTTTGGTTCGGTATGTGGCTTTTTTGCTTGTGCTACCGTACCATTATTAGGGACTGAGAAGCACAGCAAAAAAAAAGGAAAGACAGGAGCCAAGCAAGGGACAAAAAAGAATGCAAACCCCAAAAGCCCAAGCGGACCGAAGAGCCTTCGGGCGGCGGATGGCAAAATGCGAAATGCGATACTTTCACTCGAAGCCGTTCGACATCGGCAGGCACATTCTGGAGGGGTAGGTCACGCCGGGCGGTGGCTCCGGGACGTTCTGGACAACGCAAGGCACACACGGCGCGTGATAGGCAACCACTTCCTGTCAGCTGTAATATTTTCCGACACTGACGCGAAGTATTAATTTTCCGTTTCGTTGTTTTCGATTTCGATTTCACGGGAATATTTATATGTATATTCAATACATTGGACGCTGCCAGCGTTCATTGTGTGGGGCGTATTTACGAGAAAAGTTTTGAAACCGATCAGTAGGGTAAAGTACACCCTTGCGGAGGGTAAATAGCTGTTCCGGTTGAGTTAAAACAGCGATAGAAATGAGATTGTTTTTGCTGGACGTATTAATTGGTCTTTTAAAGCTGTTGAAATCTGGACTCAATTCATAAACTTTTTTAATTTGAAGGTTAAAATTTTGTTTAAATAAGACTTGGATCATATTTTAATTATTTTCAACTCCATTAATGATAACATAAAACAATATGATTGAATGTAATTTATCATGCCTAAACATAACATTTACCAAAGAAAATGTGTACTCATTATGTTAGCTAGTACAATATTTAATTATGACCTGCAATCAGGCATCAATTGACTTGGTTGTTTGTAGCTTATTTGTTTAACCGTAGCGTATTCAGTTCATAAGGCATTTCAGTAGTTAGTTAGACCTGTTTCACAGCACCAATAACGCCATAGGTAGCTGCATTAAATCTTAGACTCATTGTTGAAACCATAACACGTTAAAGTATAACATAATAGTAAGTCAGGATGATCGTGACATGATTACATTATAATATATTTCTCACCCATAGCAACAATTTGATCTTAGACGAGAGCAAGTTAACATAATAAATGGGTAATAATCATAATCATTAAATGTCATTTAAACTGGATTATTTTATGTTAAAGTTTATACCAGCTCATCAGGCTTTGGTGAGCTGTGAGATTTGGTGTGTGTATTAGACTTATGAATGCTTCATAATTTCACATTTTTCACTCATAAAAATCTCTTCACACAGCATGGCATTGAGTACCATGTGCACGGAGAAAGAAAGGGTGATCTTTTTTGGGTGAAAACTTAACTTCTTTAAAAAAAAACCTCATATAAGGCTTTAAGGAAAGGCAATCAAGAAGTTGAGATTTTAACATATCTAACTATTAAATCTGCCGTCTAAAGATCTAGTATTTTAGATACTTCACTCTCAAAATTTTTAACAATCTTTATGGAAGTGCACAAGTATGTTCTAAAAACGTAAAAGATGCAAAATGCAATTGGAAAAAAAATGTCAATAAATCACTAAACTTGATCGAACCACGAAGAAGTCATTCATCATCTTTATGTGATTTGGAATGAGATAAATTTAAGATTTTTCACCCGAAGATCCATTGAATTAAAAAAAGCAATATAAAATTGCTTATGAGAAGGAATATTTATTACCTGACCATTACTTAAGAGCTGTAACGAAAATTCATTCAGTTTTTTTAAAGTAAAATTAAGAACAATTTATTAAATTGAATGGTTGTACACAATACAAACAGTTTAATTTCTATCCAAGCTTAGCGGATAGCAATTCAACTTATTTCTTGTAAACAGGAAAAACCATCAGAATGTTTCCAGTCCTTTTATCCTGCAAAGTGGTAAAAAGAGCAACATGTATCATCCAACCGATAATGTGGATATGATTCCGGATGCTGCATTATTCATTTCTTTCCATTTTCCTCCCCATTCGGTTGACAGTCATGGATCAAACGGAGTCCATTGGTCAATGGCATTGTTATAAAGAAATGCAAAAAAATCCCTTCCTTGACAGGTCCTTTTTACTTTCCTTTCACCGTGCATCTCTCCCTCTCGTGGGAGTTTTGCTCCGAATATCGACATTAGCCTGCCGTAAAGCCACTTCCGGCGACCGGGTGAGAGGATTGCTCCACTGTCCTACCCTCATCTTTCCCTCCACCAGCGCCTCCGAATCCTTGCGGCCGGAAGCGTTAACCACTTGTGTCAACGGCACACACCACTTGCGGTCTGCTTAATACCGGCATAATGTCTTCCTGTTTGCTTAAATATTCCCTCCCGCCCGGGCAGGTGTGCGTGTGTAGGTGTGTCAATGTAGAAATTCGAAGCACCTTCAATGCTCGCCCCCGGTGCACCAACGACTTTCCATCATGCTGGCCCCAGAACGGCGGTCGGCGAATTGCTTTTTTTCCATTCACTGTGCTCATTGTTCTATTTGACAAAAGTGCCACCGGGCGGGGATGTCCTTCATTGCCGCAGCGTTCCTTCAGCAGGGCTGGGGGGAAAGTGCTACGAAAAAATGTACAAAGCACCCTTAAAAAAAGGAATTTAGCTGTAACCTTTATTGTCGTTAACGGAGGGGCTTTCCCGTCGGACGAAATGAATCGAAAATTTCATTTGAATATTTTATGCCATCATCAGAAGCGCCCGCTGCTATCGTTTTTACTCCTTCGCCACAGCGTTACATTTTTTCTCCTTTTTTTAAAAAAAAAATCCCCTCCTAAGAACGGCGTACTGCACATTGGCTGTGTCCAACCGACTACTTCTGCTACCACCACCACTACTACTGCTGCTGATGCTACTACTACTACTTACGGATTGTGTCCCCTGTTTGCATAAGTCCGCTGAATGATTTATTCATAAATCTTTTCCTTGGCGTAGCTCGCGTGCCTACAGCGAAAGGGCCGCGTCGTCTGTTGTTCCCGGTGGATTTGGCCGCCTCCAGGATCAAGGCTTGGGGAATTTATATTTTTATCACCCACCCTGGCGGTAGATCCGGGCGGACGAGGAAGGGCGGACAACACACGCCCGACTGCCAAAGCGTTACCATGCACCATTGAGTCATTGTGCGAAGAGATTTTCTCATTTCTTCCTCTACTTCTTCCGCTTCGCTGTATCAACCTTTCTGGTGACTTATCTTCTAATAGCTTGTTCTTGTTTGGTAAGATGGTTTCCATCTTGTTTTATCTTGCTCTGCTAAAAGTAGCATTATATTTTTGTTAGTATGTGTGCGTGTGTGTGTGTGCTGTTTTCAATTTTGTTTTCCGTCTAAAAAGAGAGAAATTATTATCCTTGGCGGTTGGAAGGGATCACCCTCTGGGGGGTTGTATTTTCGTTATCATGCACATGGGGGAGGGACCCGTCTGCCGGTATGCTTTGAGGAAAATCTTTTCACTGTTGCTGTGTAGGGTGACACAAGCGATACAAAGGAATGTTTAAATTTTAAAAATGCTTTATTGAATAGATTGATAGAATCAGATGGTTAAACAATGCAGTATGAGGGAGTGTTATGGGGGGCGTCGGAGTGACAGGTCTTTTGTCGTTAAGAATGCACAGAATCATCACCGTTTATCCTGACGTCCGGAAGTAGCTAAATATCGTGGTGTCAGCTCTTTCTGGCCCTTTCTTCAGCTCGTCTGTTAGTTGTGAATAGGCTCAAAGATCGTTACGAGCAATCTTATGTCTTGACGACCGGTACGGTGCGCAAGCGGAATGTGTTGAAAAGAAGTATTTTTTATGGATCTGATAACGATTCCCATTAAGTAGCAGGTCATCTATGTACATGAAGTATGGCTAATAAGACTTAAAGCTGTTAAGAATCGTGAACATATTTCGTTCCAAATATAGAAGACATATCTCATGAAGAATTGAGCGTCGGCAAAATATAACCAACTCCAAAGTAAACTTAAACAGATACTTAATGTCATCAACATAACCTGGATGTGACTCTATTATGGGTAAATAACAAAAGACTTCACTCTTTTATCGCCTTGGATGGTTGAATGGCATCGTCAGTCAGGTTACTCAGGGTGAGGCTATATCCAATATACGACAGGCCTTCCCAGACCTGATTCAGCTCCAAGGAACGCTACACAATTTTGCACCTACTGCCTGATTGTATTTTGTACACTAAACCTGCTTGATGGAGCATGCAGGTTCTTGCCAATTCCAGGGTTTTCGAGGATTATATAGACATGTTCAGCGAGTTGTAGATTCGTTCAGCGAGTCGACTCTTTCAGCGAGATATAGAATTGTTCGGAAGTAGGCGTTGACATGTTCGGTTATACTGTAGAGCTGTCACTTTCGTACCCCTTGGACTGCAACTTGCATCATTCTCATCAGGAGGTAAACAAACGGGTTTCGAAAAACTGTGTTTGTTTCAACTAATTTATGTATCAAACAGCTTGGGGAATGATTATTAGCTACTTTTAGGACTTTTAGGACGATACGGCTTGTAACAATCTTTGAGGCTATTCATAACTAACAGACGAGCTAAAGAAAGGGCCAGAAATAGCTGAAAATTGAACTCTGTGGCACAGTGTGTAAACAAAACAAATGACAACACTACAGAATCGCTGAACATGTCTACACCTACTTCCGAACATTTCTATATCTCACTGAAAGAGTCTATTATATGCCTGAACGAATCTACAACGCGCTGAACATGTCTATATAATCCTCAAAAACCCTGTATTTTAACTATCAGCCTTGTGAGACGATATTTGTTGAATTGAACATTAATTGTTGCACGATCATTAGTAAAGTTTTTTGAAAGATGCAGGATTGAAAGCGCAGCATTCTGCACATAATGGCCATTTGCTTATTAAACGATCTACATGTAAAATAACTTGCAACATCCCATGCAAGCTTACAAAAACATCGATTGATAATGTGAAAATACACTTGGGCTTATGATATAATCAATAAGAAATAGCTGGATCGCGAGAATAGCTAAACCACGAAGTAAATGGTAGTTCATTAAACTAAATTATTATTATTCACAAAAACCGTGTCTTGAAATAAAAAAAAAAATCCAATGAGTAAACCTAGACACCCGACAAGATCTTATTGTATTCCAACCACTGTGAATACATTCTGCAAAATCGTTTGAACGAATTTGTAATCCCTTTAATACCGTTGACTTTTTGCTCAACGGACTTCAACCTTTTTATTGCCACCAAACGTATAATTCCCCCATTTTCCTGCATCTCATTGGCTGTCGAACGTGTAACATTTTACGGTGACGGTATAATGTGTCTAGCAGATGATCGGCAGTTCATTAAAGCGTGTTCCGAAATCTATGAACCGTATGCATACAGCCATACCCAAGGGCTGCCCCTGTATGCGACATTACCACGCATTTCACTGAGACTTCAACTTTCCTCGCAAACATATATCGGATGTTTGACTCTTGGGCTGTGTGCGAGAACATAAAATTTTACTAAAGCAACGCAAGTCCGCCATCCCGAGCAGCGCGGGACGGCAAAGTACAACATAAACCGTCATCATCCTCAGCAATGTCACCCGAACAGCGGGCATTGAAGCGTTACCCGGAGGCGGCCCATCGAACCGTAACCGTGTATTTTGGCGTTCCGGCGTACCGCCTGTTCACACTATACACACTGCCTGTTGGAGATGGGAAAACACTACCAGATGTTGGTAACGTGCACTCTCGCCAAAAACGCCCGGGAGAGCACGGGTAAAAGAAAATCTTCAAAAAAAAAAAGGAGCAGCAAAAAATGCTCCTAAACGCATCTTGGCAACAAAAAAAAAAAAAAAACTTGGGGATGGATGTTTGAAGAACGCTACTTGAAAAACCTCTTTCTGGAGCTGAAGGCGTGTATGAGTCTGCTCCCCAAGCGCGCGCGCGTGTGTGTGTGTGTGTAGGTGTGAGAACTAACGCCTGACGTGTTCGATTCGGAAGTATCCAAGCGAAAATCAATCTCGAGCCGGGCGGAGCCGAAGCTGGCAAGTAACGTGTGCTCGCCGTTTGGAACTAATGATTTGCGTCACATGTGCCGAACGGTTTTGGATGTGTTCCGGAACCGACGTTTCGAAGGCACCCAGAGGTGGAACACAAAAAAAAAACATCTAAAAGCGAGTCGTTGACATGGAGAGGCGATGGTACGGTACGATGAGGTGGTGTTGGTGACGAGTCAAATGGGTAAATCGATGTCGTCACGGTGGGAACAACAAAGCCAGTCACTAAATAGTTGAAATTAATTAGCAAAATTCGTTAAAGCCAACAGCTGTGGATGTGGAAGCCATAAGTCCTCTGTTTAGCACAGTGGGAGAAAAGCCTGACGAAAGAACTGCAAAGGGAGTTTGGATATGGATTTATTATTACTAATATTGTTTCATTTTTATTATATTTAATTCTATTCTCGAAACAAACTAAAAAATCCTTGCAGAAAACTATCAAAGATATAGAACTAGTAATTTTGGAGAATTTCTACATTTCTCATTTCAGCGTCAGTTTCTTCCATAAATTAGATCTAAAATATATGTTCCGCTGTGCAGCGCCAGCCGCATGATAGATATTATGTTGATGCTTTCCAAACTATCAACACCAACACTCGACCCGCTTCCCTGAACCATCGTCCGTGTTGATGGGAATCAGACGGCTTGCGGTTTGGTTCCGCCCGGTTCCCAAAGCACACAAACCGGGCCCGTTTATGAGGTTGACAAAACTTTACAAAACCCCGCATTTGCCCACATATGTCACCATCACCATCCCCATCGCACGGCAAGTCAGCTGCGCTTGTCACAGTCCCAACAGCCGAGCGGCAGCCCTACAAGCGTATGTTTTGTTATCTAATTAAAAGTTTGATTTATGATAAATAGTTTTGCTTGCCGTTCGATAAATCATCAACCCGACGCTGCGTACCATACGCGGACGAATGACAACGACGGCGTTCCTTCATTTCTGCACCTCTAGCCTCACAGAGTTCACACCTAGCGTCCTCCTTCCGACCTGAAAAGTTGCACCACGGCAACGCCTTATCTATCGGGGCCGTGGCAGCACTTCGACAGCAGTGTGTCAGACTGTCGATGGCACTGGGAAGCCGTACACGACCTTACCCTACAGCGAAGCACGTTGACGGCAAACCGAGAGTGATTGGCCGTATGCTCGCCGTGTACCGCGTGGGTGCTTGCTTTAGCGCCAACTTTCTGCACGGGCCGCGCGCGTGTCCTGATGGATGAATTGCTGTTTCGAATGTTTCACTTCCGGCTGGGTCGGTGAGGGAACCGTTTCGGCAGTCGTGCGTTTGGTTGCGGTGTGTTGAATGGGCTTGGCTGCGCTTGGAACTTTGCTGACAACTTGTTATCCGTGGGCAAGTTTACGTTGGTTTGCGCGGTGCAGTGCACAGCAGTGGGTGGTTCCAATCACCTGCAAAACTCAACAGGAAGTGGTTGTTAAATGCCGAGTTGTTTGTGTAACACAGCAATGCATTCGTCCAAAAAATGGGTTTTTAGATGTACCTTGCACAAATAGTTTTGAAGAGTGTTTTATTAAATAAAATTGTAATTTCTGTAGCACATGGCCACGCCTTGTGAACTAATCTAGTGGTTTGAAATTCTTGTTGCAGCCTCGTGTTTCAAATTTCTTTAGAAAAATGCATAATAGTAGAATTTGATTTTATCATCATACCTTTCAGCTTTCACTTACTAGATTGAAAGAGTTTGCATTAGGACATAAGAAAAGGTTTTCAAACTAAAAATTGATTTGGGATTTCAATTCTCAAAGTATGTATCAGTAATCAGTATGTATTAATCCTTATTATTGCTATAGGGGACCTGCTGTCTTACGAGAACACTTTTTAATTATGTTTGGCCTGTTTCCAAATAATTTTAATTTAATTAGTTTTAATTCTATTATATTTAGCCTTGATGGCGGATATTGTATTAAATAATTGAATGAAATGAAATGAAATTTTATATCGACCAAGACATATACAAACATCAGTTCAGATTTGTTAAAAATTGTTTAAAGTCCGTGATTGAAATGTTATCGTTCTACTTGCTGCGTTTAGCTTTGCTTTGGAGCAGGCACGTTCACCGATAAATCTCTTCATATGATTCAATGTTTGAAAAGTGATCTGCATAAAACGTATTTTGTTCGTTATTGGAAATATTTAATCAAGCTATAAATGATTGGCTTAACTCATTTTTCAGGTAGAAATAAAATAAACTAACTGTTTAATTGTTCAATGATTACACTTTACGTATGTTTATGCCTTACGATTCAACAACATGTCCGTCATGGGAATAAGCACCGTATGGGCAGTGCTATCCATACCTAGCACTGACTGCTCTGCTTTTTCTGCTTTTGGTACAACAGCCCAAATCGGATAAGGCCTGTCTGTATCACTAGTGGACTTGGCATTCAGTTTTGTGCTATTGGGACTGACTGGAGGAAGGAGATTTTTATTTTTATGCCAGTTATTTGTGATCGCCATGTGTTTCGATAGCTCTTATTTCGATGAGTTCTTTATTGCTACTAAATTATTTCATAAGTGTCAATCTTTAATCTCTAAGTTAATCTCTACACAGCCTTTCAATATCAATATCAATAGCAATATCAAAAGACTGTTTCTAAATAGAATTCAGTTCTTTAAAGTTCATTTATCGTTAGCCCTTCAGACCTTTTAGTCGCAATGGTGATCGTCAATTTTTTTAATGCACCAATGCAGTGGTGTCTATCACCTACTCATCTCCTCTAAATATCTAAATGAAAAGTTAATTGCTTCACTATACAGTGAAATCTCTCTAAGATTTTGGCTCTTTAAGATGAATTGTTTCATTAAGATGAATATTTTGACGATCATATTCCATGCATTTTATGTCTCTTAAAGATGAAGATCTCTCTAAGGCAAACATTCTATAAGATGCATATGCGATTTGGCACCCGAAATTCTATAAGATAAATTTTTCAACGACAGTTCACAAAAATATTGGTCCAAGGATGCCAGGTTTTTTTAGGTTGTTTCTTGGAAACTTCATAGCAACAACTTCATTCGTTTTCCTCAACATGAATATCTCTCTAAGTTGACAGTCCCATGAAGATTCCCCTTAGGGAGATTTGACTGTATGTAAATAAGGTTGTTATTGTTGTATTACATAAAATTTGAGCATTGTGGTACTTTTGACTTTTCTGTAAATAAGCATAGCTTCATAAGTATATCACCTTATCGCATGCTTTATAAGCCCATTTATATACCTTGTTGGTTGGCGTGTCAAAAGATGAGTCCTGCATGGCGTACCTCGTTGCCCTTGTAGTATCATCATAAAGACTACAATATTTCCACACAAACACAAACACACGCTGCCAAATCCCTGTCCTGCATCAAAATCAACGCCCGAGCCCCATTTCGCGCGTTGATCTATGCAAGCCGCGTACCGCGTAAGTAGGAAGGCACCACCGGACGCGGCCGCGGCTTGCCGCGCTGGCCACTTTTACTGCCAAACCCGAAACAATAAATCACAATTTTCTCCCCATCACACGCGGGCTCGCACGCTGAAGGTAGCACGCGACATTACACCGCCGACAATTTATGACGCCGCACACCGGGTGAACCGCAAAAGATAAAATCTGGGAGCCCGCGAAGGATTGCCCGCTGGATGGATGTATGAACAGGTCCAAAACTAGCCTAATGGGTGATGTAGGATGACATGTGCAAGTGTGTGAATATGTGTGTGTGTGTGTGTGTGTGTGTGTGTGTAACCTTGTGATGTAGCACCTCGCAACGAATGCGAAAGCTGTCGTACGGTTGCTTTCGCCAGGGGTGCTACAGAGCCGGAAGAAGGTGCTGCAGCTTACCGGAAGTTTCCCCAGGGGTGTGGACGGTGGGCAGCTGATGCTTGGATTTTGACCACTACGAGAACCTGAGATCCTTGATATATGATGAAAATGGCCACGCTATGTATGGGCGTGGGTGGGTGGGCTGTCGCCAGGCGTGACGTTTGCGCTGGAGAATTACGACCGACACCTCATGGTCCGGGCACCGTGGTACGTGAGGCACTCTATGAAAATTGATTTGGTTTCCGGAGGATTATCTCGGTCACTTTCTTGTACGAGCGCGCCCCGGAATGTGAGGAGAATATTGTCACAAAAACACTTCCCACGCCACAGGCAAAGAGCGGGTAGGAAGTGTAGCCAGCGTTGGAGAGTGTTTGCCAGTGCCTTCGCTCAATCAGTAGTCCGGGAATTACAACCGAGATTTTATTGGTCTTTGTTTGCATTGGAGAACGTTGAGGTGGGAATAAATTTTAACATGATTTGTGGTGACCTAGAACCGGTTGGATTTCGTGCAACGACTCTTGAGATCTATAGCCATCCCTGCCATCTCGGACGGACGATACGAGTGCATTGCTATGGTTGGAGTGCATCCAGTGATTGGTTTAATGGAGATTTTTTTTAATGATTTAAATATCCCAGGAATGGTACAGCAGAGTAAACTCTAGCCAGCTTAGAACAATTGTCCTCATCAGTACGAGTGTGCAGTGGTCGGATCTTCCCGATGCCCCTGTCACTCCCCGTTTTCGCCAAACCAGCACCACTTCAGGCGGTAAAATATATGCTAAGCCGTTCGTAGGCGTTTGTGTACATTTGCCGCACAATAAATCGTTACCAGCTTGCGCATGCAGGTTCCTTAAATGCTCTCATTCGTTATCTGTCATCTCCAATGGCCGGGTGCAAGGTGTGGCTTTCGTCCGTGATCCGGCCGGGCTTCCGTTTCGCATGTCATCTTCATTGGATTAATTGCTGTTTACACGATTACATGCTCCTGACAGGGACGCTTCGTGTGGTAATATTTGCACGGTTTCCTTCCCGACACTGCCAGATGCTCGCCCGGGCGTTCCGGCGTAAATACCGCCCGGCTGTGTCTTTGCTGGTGCGTGTGTGTGTGTGTGCGCTGTTGCAAATTGATTGCTGTCTTGAAACTGTTTGAGAAATGATTTAGAAGCTAAGCACATACACACAATTAGTGCCATTTCTCAGCTGGAAATTGGTTAACGTTTCAATGGGTGGAAAAGTTAAAATTTTAATTATCAGTCCACCAAATTTTGAAACAGCACGCGTACAGTATTAATGGATTTGGCTTTTTGCGAGGGGGAGGGTGTTGTTATTAATTTTGAAAATGGACGCAGAATGGGTGTGTGATGCGCCTGATTCAATTAAGTGTGGTAACATATGAGCTTATGAAGAGTGTTTCTTTTAATAAGGTCATTTATTGTTGTAATGAGCCGGAACAAATGACATCGATTCTTCGCTAGAAGCATGGTTAAAGATAATTAAGTTATTTAATTGTGAATATAATTCCTTATAATGCTGAAAGAAACAGAGAAGAAAATTTTTTTAAGTATGATTAAAACGTTGTTAGCGACATAAATAGAAGTTTCAATTCCAAATAGCTTTCTATGGTCAATAAATTTTGGGCGGTTTGAATGGTTTATGTGCTGCCGTAGTTAATGGCTAAGGCAATAGCCGAAAGCCACTCTTTAGCGATTGCCTGAGCCATGTTATTGATCTTCTTGTAAAGGTTGTAAAAATAAAATCGTAGCAAAAATAATCGTAGCATCAAGATTGTTTAAGAAATGCATGTTTTGTAATATGTAATACCAATTTGGGCTACAGAAAGAATGATGTCGCTTAGTTCGCAACAAACATAAAGAGCAAATAATCAAAAGATCTAACATATTTGTTACTTCAACGGTCCATGGAGCCTTCCTTTAGCCTTCCTAGCCTTGAACAGCTTGGTGTTTTGTGTGAATTACTTGATTTTACGTCCAAGACAGGTTGTCCATCATGGAAAAAGGAACATTTTCAAATGATATTGTGTGAAATTTTTAAATTTCAACCTTAAAATTAAAATTAAATTAAAATTTTAAAATTCAACCTTAAGTTAAATTCTTTAATTCTGAAGGTTTATAAAATCTGTTTGATTCATTCAAAACTTCAAGAGCAATCTGAATAAATAGGTCTTTGTTATAACATATTTAACGAAACTCTATTTCTTTACTCTCAATCTCAATCTTTTTTCTCTTTGTAGCTCAGGTGTTGATAAATTTGAAGTTAATGAAAAAAATGTCTTAAATTGAATGCCTAGTCCATTTGCTTTATTAAAGTATTTGTAGAATTCAAACACAATGGAAACTGTACATTTGAATAACTGGCATCATATTTAAGGCAAACGTTCAATGAGCAGACCTTATTCTTCCCTTTTGTCCATCACCTACGTATACCTTTTCCGATTCCGGATTAGATAAAAGCTAGACCACCAGAAAACATGAAACGCAAACACAGGAATGCTTCTACGGTTATTGGATTAAGCCATAAGAAAGCCTCAGCTGCACTCTTCAAAAACATCACTTCTTGTTTGGCGAAAATCATTCCCAGAAGAAGAAAAACCACATGAATGTCTTAATCACTTTGCCTGTTTCGTCCATCTATGTTTAAGCTTATCCTTCCATCTCCCAAACAATCCCAAGAAGAATATGCACCAATTTCTAAGGACCTTGGTGCTAAATTTCTCACCTCAACCTAGCCTGGTGTTTGATGACAAAGTAGGCAAAAATTAGCCTTAACACTGTTTTCTGAAAGCATAATACGGTTCAATGCAAAAACGGACAATGGAAAGAAACACTCTCCATCAGGATAGTCGGTTACAGCTCGGTGAATAGAAGAGGAAGCTAAGAAATTAAAACCGATAACATCACTTCCTAGTTACCATCACAAAAGGAAAGTTACAGATCTTCCTTGCTGCTGCGGCGGGGCAGGATCCTGCCGCTAGAACAGTCGTTCACTCTTGACCATTGATTATGGTCGCCCGACCTGATGGATGGCTGGATGGATGGGGTGGTTTGATGGATCTAGTGAACGAGCCCACTAACATGACCATGCCCATAAGGGGAGGGAGTAATGGTTCACGTGATTAAATTTCCCACCCTGCCATAGTTTTTCTTCAGCATCGATTCACATTACCACTGCCGTCTTCTGCTTCCTTCTCGATTTTGCGTTTTGTTTCATGCAGCAAAGATGAACCAAAAAACGCCGAAGTGCAGCTGAAGAATGTTTTGCAAAATGTCGACAGATGGTTTAGGCAAAACGATAGAAATCTCGTTACAGCAAGGTGGCTGCGTTCCGTCTAATGGAACGCTCGGGCAAAGTGCTAGTGTTACACCGCCCCCCCCCCCCCCCCGTGGGAAAGGGGCAGTGAAACTTGGCCAGGAAGGATTCGGGCAAGAACTAATGGACATTACTTTGAACTTCGCCAGCCGTCCAGAGGAATTGAGTTAACGATGGCAAATGGGCTGCAATTTGCCGTCAGTTTGCTGCGCAAAATGATTAGGTTTTAGGTTTTACCTCTCCACCAGGAAAGGATGGGATAACGGGCGAGAGACCAGGGTGCGTTCCGTACAGTGCCGGACCGGAAGCGGTGGTGTGCACAGATCGATGTATGCAGATTCTGGATGGCAGATGGAGCAAAAGTGGACCTACGAGTTGGTGCACGGATGCAGCGTCGCAACAGAATCCCACGACCTTAAAGTTCACAGCCAGTCAAATCAAGGGTGAATTAAGTGTATTTACGTTTAAAAAAAAACGGCCTCGGGCCATTCCCGGGAGGCAGCTTGGTAGCAGGTTGCAGTCGTGTTTGCTTTCTCAGAGTGTTTGGAGATTCGTTTCGCTTGCTATGCAAAGAGTAAACATTGAACCCAATGGTCGGGTTTTGATCTTTATTTCCTTTTGATGTTTTCTAGAACTCCGCTACAATCGTGTGTAAAATACTTCAATATCAGTAACATGTACATTATGTGACAGACAGATGTGATGAAGATCTTAGTAATGAAATATTAACCAGTTTTTTGAATACTTTGTTTACTAGCCTGGATCTCTGAAACTGATAGCCTTTTCTTCCTTTGTAAACCCTTACTTTCTCTTCTTCTCTTTCCCGTCTATCTCATTTTTTGTATTCCATTAATTTGTACACTATTGTCTTGTTTATGACCTCGATATATTGTATCCCACTCTAGTACCGCTTGGTTCATACACGCTTGGTCTTGGACCTCAATTGCGTGCATCCTGTTCAAATCGGCCGCAACAATTTGCGTATGAAAAAAAAGCAACACGCGTCAAAATAACACACTCCACAAAAGCGACGAACGAGAGGTAATGCCACCAAATAAACACGACCACAGTCCACATCTTTTCCCATGTGGGACACAGGCCGAAAGGTAACGTAAGAAAAAAACAGCCACTCCAAGTCGGCTGTACTCACCATTCCCTCGAAGCGGAAACATGCTGAGGCGCGAACGGATTCACCTGCTCCCGCTGGCAATTATTCTGTGAGACTGTGGCGTCGTAATCCTCGAGGATAATAATAAGACACCAGCGTCCAGGCGAGTCAAGCGTGGATCGTCCTCGTTTTCTTGCTCTTCACCTCCTTGCGGTTAAACGCCTACCGCGAAAGGTGCTCTCAGACACAAATTGAGCTCTCCGGGTTCTTTCGGAAGGGGGAAGAAATATTCGTCAATATTCTTACGTCGAAAAATCTCCAAAAAAAAAAACGACACAATCCCAGACACGGGCGGCGTAAAGGTGATAAAACTGCTAGCAAGGGCTTCGAACCAATTGCGTTCAAATACCGCCCGGAGCGAACCCGTCGACGAGTGGCGTCAGTGGATGGGTAGAAAAAGGTGCGAAAGTTGTGTTTGGTTGTACTTCCCAAGATATTCTATCTTATCTCTTGAACGCCTCTGAACCGGATTGTCATATTTCTTCCATCCAGCTTGAGCCTCTCGAAACATCCATTCGGCAATCGGCCTCATCGCTACGCAATGTGGAATTGGTTCAGACTTGAGCTCTCTCTCTCTCTCTCTTTATCTCCTACCAGCGATGTCTTCTTACATTTGCAGCCACATCAGCGAGAGGAAGGTTAGTCTGAAGTTAATGGCTTCCCAGCAGGAAATCGCCAACGCCGGGGGCCGTTGTGTGCGTTGTTGCACCTTGCCATAATCACAGACCGCAAAAAAAACCCCCGGCCGAGATCGTTGTGGACCGAGCTGTGGTTGGAATCGGTGTCCGATCCCGGTGATGGCGATGATGGTGGCCGCTACGGGTGTGCTACGGGCTTCAAACCAATCAAATTGTCATTTGCTTTTGCACCTACGTCTGGGGCCGTTTGTTTTAGGTTTGCTTTGTCCGAACATTTTGATTGCCATTGGAGTCTGCAAGGATGCCGGCCATCGGGATAGGTGCGAGAAAAGCGAGCTGTTGTGCACTTTCACCAATAAAATGTATTGTTTTTTCCTTCTGCCCGATGAAATAGGGCTCGATTAATGCCCCGCAGAGCGACAATGCTCAAAACATAAACGATCTAGCCCAAAACTTTTCCAACCGTCATTAGATTCCGTGTGTGTGTGGTTTTGGCTAATAAAAAACTAAATTCGTCGCTCTGCCAACTACCTGCACCGGATTGAAGATTTTTGTCCCATAATCCTTTCTCCAGCCTTTCTGCAGCCCCGGGATTATTGGGGTAAAATTTAATTGGATCTGTCAACTTTTTTAACGTGCAATTATATTCTTCGCTCAATCTCACATTCCAATTCCAGAAGACAAGAAATACACCAACCCGTGGCTTGTTGAGAAAGTCATCAAACATTGGCAATACAAAATTGTCATAACACTGCGCTTTGTTGTGCAGGCTTACCTTTAACTGTGCGCGAAAACAATTAAGCAATCGGTCGTTTGGGATTAGGGGAAAAGGTTCGCGAATGGGTCCGATTTGGGTTGTCTGAGTGTAGAGCTAGGTAATAAAAACCAAGGGATGTAAAACTGGCAATAACGACATCTTCCACGAACCTAAGAATGGGAAAGTTTTTCCCTTCCCTTGGTTTGACTTCAAATTTTATGCCTCAAAGGATGGTACAATGGTACAACACACACTCACAAAAAAACGAGAATGATCCCAAACAAACGCAAAAACTCCAAGAAAACATTGCGCCACAAATACCCTTATCAAGATCCAATCATTGCCTATTTGTCACATTCCATTGTTGGCGTGGCTTTGGTCCTGCTCGGTTGTGTTGGTCCATCCGTTGGCTTATTTTGTGCCTGCCGCGGAGCGAACGGGCGCAGAGGATCTTTCCGCTTCTCCGCAACCGCAACCAAAACCGCAGGCTTGGCAGAATAGTTTTTGCCGGTAAGCCTGCCACATGGGAACACTTGCACACACACACACATACAGACAGACAGACACAGGGAAAGAGAACACACAGAGGGCTTAAACTCGCAAAAGGAGCCTCGCATTTTACCAACCACTAAAGACTTGAAAATCCATTTAGCAATTTAAGGTTCTTCTATCCTTTGCCCCGGCTAGAAAGCTGCTTTTGGGGGTTGTTATTTTTTATTCCCCCTCCTCCCTACAGCCCGCTGTTGTTGCTGTATGTTTTTCTTAACAAAACCTTATGACTATGTGAATGGGTTTGTGTTTTTTTTTACTCTTGCGTGTGCCAAGGGACACATCCAAATTCCTCCCGGGAGCTGATTATTGTGATAGATGGAAATGCTTGTTTTCTTTTGGCAGCAGCAGCAGCAAAGCTTTTTAAGATTACGATTTTGAGTCGTGATTTTTCACTTTCACCGGGACACTTTTCGGCTATGCCTTTTCTATGAGCCGATTGGGGTTGGAGAGGGGGCAGTAGAATGTGCGTCGTTGATTTGAAGGGTTATTGTTGAACGGGGGAAATCTTATCCCGATGCGTGATTCATCATCGCAACGTCTCTATTTGCTGTAATTTTGATGTACGATTGAATGTGTGATAGTAACGTAATAATGTTATTCAAATCGTATTATAACCTATTTTCATTCTTCTTAAGGCATCATAATTATTATTTAAGAGAAAATGGGCTAGGAATGCCTTTCAATATGAGACAGTTTCTATAGTAACTTAAATTTCACTTATTGCATTTTCATTGAAGCCTAAGCACATTTTATACAAAGATATTTAAATCGTTATTTAAATAATTTGAAAACCTAAATAAATTGCCAGCAATTTGAAAATCAAAGCTGAACATCTTAAAAATGAAATGAAAAATAATATAATAAATAAATAAATAATAAATAAATAAATAAATACACAAATAAATAAATCAAACAAAATCTAATTTGAATCTTAAGATTGATTTGTTATTGCTATTTTTTTCTCCAAATCTTAAAACAAGCAAGCATTGTAAGAGATATCAAGCTTATTGGACAGGTTTTAAGCATTTTTTAATGTCGTTATAAAAGCTGTATTATCCTGTATATGGGCCTGTATTATCCCTCGAGGGACTTCGGATCCCATCCCATTGCAGGAATTTATATAAAAACAACCTGTTTTTTGTGTCACAGTACAATTTTGTTTCGTACTGTCCAGTTTCAGTTTTTTATGTAATTATTAAAATGACTGGAACAACTTTGACAGTATTTGTTTCCTTACTTTTGACAGCTCTAGTTACCTTCCACATAACACATAGCTTTGAAAATTAAGTACTTAATAAAATACATTTTTTACCACGTAATCTAAACAATATGTTTAGATTTTTTTATACAGAAGGAACAATGAATCTAATGTTCTAGACCTAATATTTATTAAGCGTCGATATCATGAGCAAATTATGTTTTGCATTCAGAAAATAATCAAACAGGTAACTTTCGATGGAATTGCAAAAATTTAACGATAAAGATTCGCGGAAATCTGCTAGATTTTTTGTTGCCATAAGAAACTTTAATTTTGACTGGAATTTTCAAGCTGGAATCGTTATTTGAAAACATGACTCATTTTAATTTTAGAATGCCACTTTGATCAATTTTAGAAATCAATCCAATTTGATCATGTTGTAAGTAAATGTTATCTTTAAATCATTTGAATATTGAACAAAATATTAAGTGAGTTATTTCAAGCAGAATGCTTTTCTAATAATTCAGCGCGTCAGTTAAAGAATATGAGATACCTTGATTGCAATTTTGATGCAAAACTTCGAATGATTATCATAATTTTAATCATTTCGGGAATGATAAAGCACTTTTTAATGGGCCCAAACATCACTCTAGATGCGCTGTCGAGACCTACATTGTGCGAGGTAATTTTTGTACAAATTTCATTACATCGAAACACTCAACAATGCAGTCATCTGACCCCCGGTGTGAGGTCATGTTGTTTATTTACCTTTGCCTTTCCTCGCTTTCGTTCCTGCCACTTGCCCGATGGTCGGTAATGTACAAGTATGATTTTGTTATTCCTCCAGTAAAGCCATCATCATAAAGGCAGCACCAGCAAGCGTCGATCCATTCCGTTCCAGTTTTCCATTCATTCCGGCACGAAATGCCGGACCGTAGTCTCCACACGGTGCGCGCACGGCGGTCGAGGTCCTGTCGAACAATGTTTTTCTTTTCGCATTCTCTGCCTGCCCGGTCCACGGCGGTTCGTCCACGTGCCGAGTCGAGTGTGTGCGTGGTCCGTGTTGTTGTTCTTTACCGGCGCGATGCATAACTCACAGCGCGATGAGTACACATTTCCGCATTCCGGTTCCGATGTTTTGGTTTGGGATTTTTTTCTGCCTCCCTTCCCTTCCTTTCGTCCCTCGCTCCATCCTCATCTGTTCATCTCACTCGCTTCCAACTTCCTGCCACTCGACGGCCGGAATGGGAGAATTATTATTTTTCTCTTTTAGCACGCATCTTCATTTACTTGGTCGATTTCGTTCTCGGGATGCTGATGATTTTCAACTTTGTTTACTTTTCTGCACCAGTGGCCGTGGTAGGTGGCGTGGCACGTGGTGCGTGCCCGTAGCACGTGGTTTACCGAGGCACAAAACACCCAGACAGCAAACCACACACACACACACAAATACTGTTTGCATATCAATAATCGCTCTAATAATAAGCAAACAGGCTGTGGCAGCAGTAGCAGCAGTAGTAGCATAACTGGCATCTTGCTGCTCCGACATTGTTTATCCTGTGTAAAACATTCAACAGATTCATTCATTTTGTCGACGAATGGCATGAATTCATTCTGCTGGCTGTTTTGCAACCATGCATTGGGCTGGATTTTATTTTCAATTGATTAATAATTTACACCAGCGCGAATGAATAAAGCAAGAACGACGTCGTCTACGACGCAACCGATTGCTAACCCTCGTCCCCTCGATGCGTGCTGTACTGCTATTGCATTATTCAATTCCCTGGCCGGGATTTGATGCGAATATTTAGCATAACTATCCTTACAGGGGGGGAACCTTTCCGGCCGTGGACCTTGGGTTTGCCTATAATGTATTCCTTTCATGTGATTGATGCAACCGAAGCATGTCAAATCCCTTTGGACGTTGATTGAATTGTGGATTTGTTATTTGATTTGCACTTTTAAAATCGTCATTTTGTTGTTGTTGTTGGGGATGTGTGATTGTTGATTTCACTTGAGAGGGATCTTTTGACATGATATTGCAAAACAATCGCCATTTATCACATCCGTAGTACTTGTGGTGATGGATGGTTAAGACGTGTTTTTATAAGGAATAACTTTTGCGTTTGGAAGAACGTAGCATAGAGTTTGTGAAATCTTACTCAAGAGCATTAGAGCATCTAGCTTCAATTTTATAGACAATGAAATGAATTCGATGATGTCTCAGGTGAAGACTATCACATATCTTACAGTTATGGCAATCTTATCAAATGATGTTACATCAAAATTTTCTATTTTACTATGTTATAATGTCTCTCTTTTGGTTCTTTGGAGTGGTTCTCTCGCAGGATTTAAGATATTTTTGACTGTTTGTGTGTTTTTATTTCTTAAAATGAACTGATTTGAAATCAATTATATCATAAAACATGTATGTGAAGGCTTCAAATATCTTTTTGTTACTCTAAAAAACCTTTCCTGTCTAAGATTGCTATTCAATTTCAAAATTATGTTTGTCGTTTCATAGTTCCCTCTTTCTGGTCTTTTTTTTTTAATTCCTCTCTTTTAAAACATCTTACGTCTTACCGAAACAGTGACAGCTTGGCCAAACACACCGTCCACCACCGCCGTGTCTGGGCGCGGTGTGCCGCGGTGACGCATCAGCATAAGAAAAGCCGGCCGGAATCAAGATTTAATAATTCATAAGCACCATAAAGGAACGCGTCCACGGGGGAGGATTTCAACGCACCGGAAAGCAACTTTAAGTGAAGCGACATTGCACAATAAAGATCAGACCCCGGAGTGACAGACGGAGACTGAGAGCGTTCCCTACCCTTACACCCCCTGCGTGATTGCTCTGCATAGCTCTGCTCAAGAAACCGGCTGGTCGCGTTAAGTGGAATCAAGCATTTACACTGGGATCAGCTGGGCGTCGTATTTTTTGTTTTTCCACTACCACCGCGTAGACGGTGTAATAAAAGCCAGCCCAGTCCTTACGACGGGAGCAATATTTCGCTCCATCGTGCAAAGCCCGGCACGTGTCAGGGTGCCGCTTATCGTAAAATGTTTACCACCCCGTGCGCCTCGGTGCGCCTCGGCGCTCACGTGGCTTATTATTTTTGATATTTTTATTTCCACTTACTCTCCCGGGTGGAGTAAGAAAAGCGGAATGTTGATTTTCAACTAACTGTCAACGGGGATGGAAGGGTGGGTGGGCATTCCTGCCGCTGTCGGTTATTGCACAACGCCGGGTGCGGTGAAGACGAAGCAAACAATTAAGACAATTTCACCTAAGCTGACGCGTACGACATGGATGAAGTTTCGATGACTTACCGACTCTTGCGGGCGGTCATAGAGATAGATCGGCACGTGCGGTGTGGATTATCGGCGCTGCAATTATGCGGCTAACAAACAAAAGCGGATGCCTGTGTGCCTGTGCGGCCTTTATCGCAGCCGATGCGGGACCAATGGATCGCAATTGTGCTGGAGCGATTGGCGTATGGGTTCCTAATTTTTCCCGAGCGCAATGTGTTGAGATGGGAGATACGGCGAGCTGACACAAGCACTGGCACACAATAGGTTTATTAGATTATCAATCAAACATGTAAATCATCCGTTTGAGTGTAACGGCAGGGTTAAACAAAATGAAGAAATTGCGTTGCATATCCTGCAAGCAAGTAAACTGCGTTTTGCGGGAAAAGGAAATAAAATTGAAGTACGTAAATTCTAGGTATTCTGGAAAATGTTACAAAATGTTTGATGGTTCGCTGTTTGCTCCAGAGCACAGTTGGTACGCCATTCCCGGAATTATCTTCACATGTAGCGTTTGAATGAAACACATAAACTTTACAGGATGGCTTTATGGTTACGTTGATAATATTCTGTTGCAGAAATTCCGAGCATGTGCAAAACTATTCCCAGTCTATAGAAATTCCAATTAATTTTGTTAACATTGTGGCATAAATGATTGACTGACATTGAAGCAGCAACTTGATCAGATCGGAGGTTCATCAAAATGGAAGTTACTCTTGTTTGTGTCCATTGCCAGCTTTACTTAAATGAATTTAAAATGTATATCAATTTTGTGACTTTTTGAAGGATAGTTTATTTGATCCATTAGCTTTTGGTTTGAGTTATTTCACCAGCCGTATTTATATTCAACTGGAGGAGAGCAATGTTTTGCTGTGATATAGGTGCTATAAGCTTCGAAAGGTGTACATTGAACATCGTACTATGCAGTACGTTTGTAAATCTATTTTAATTGTATGTTCATGGCTACTTGCAAGGTCAATCGTAGATTAACGAAGGAACGATGATCTGAAGCGTTTATTATCAGCATTTGGGTAAATAGCTTTGGGACAATCTGAGGTACTTGAGTGGAGATACAGTGAAAAAAGGGTTTCTGGGACATATTTCTATTAATTTGACTAATTAAAATCTGAGCCATTATACATTGTTTCTTTGAGTGGCTTTTTAAACCATTTCCAGAATTGAAAATGAAATTATTAGCAATCAGAAAGAATGAAACAAGTAGTAAACAGCACACAAAACACACCAATTGCAATGGCTGAAATGGCAAAAGATCTAATGATTTTTCAAAAAGGATTCACACGAATCTTCCCTCAGAAATATCTGTGTTTCATCCTCCCTACCACACTGATTGCCATCTTTCCCATCGCGAGTAAATGAATTGATCACCCTTGACAATGTTAAGATTTCACCCTCCGAATTAAGAACGTCACTTTATTACATTGTCAAGACGCTGTCCTTGATGCTGTGTCGGTTGCGGATGAAATGAACAGACGCTTAACGAAGAACTCACACTTTCAACAATACACCACAGCGGGGCAAACGCCACTGGCAAACTGGCGCGGCCCAATCGTGGCGTAATTTATCAAGCAGCTCCGTCGCCAGTGGCCGGTGGCGAAAGTGGCAATAGTGGAAGATGGACTTTCTTCGGCATGAGAATAAATCACACCGCGTGTCCTTGCAGCAGGGGGACGGTTGTGCAGAGCTCGTAATCGAAGTGTAAAAAGAAATAGAATTTAATGACTTTTAAGTAACACCTTTCGTTTGCGCGTGTACAAAGAACGAGTCCTTTCGGGTGGGGATGGGTAGGACACTTCAAGGAGCAAGACAGAAAATATGCGAAGGATAGCGCGACAATCAGCGCAGCCACAATGGTCACCGATGGCCACCGGTCGGCCATAAACCGATCACGACCAGAGCAGCGCACCAGGGGTAGCTCGCTCGTTACTCTTTTCGGGGGACTTTTTTGTGTTTTGTTGTCGCAGGCAACCCCCCGGTGGGCTGAAACCATTCAGAGTACGGTAAGGATCGTGTGCTTCCAACGACCATTGTCCACGGTGCCATCGATTGCCGTCGATTGGCAATAGATAATGCTGACCCCGTCACCACCACCAGCAGCTAGCCAGGAACAATGGCGAGGTTGCAGCTCGGCAAGGATTCGCTCGTCCCTTCCGCTGACCAAACGAGCGACTTCGAGATGGTCAAACCCGGTGCGCCCGGTGTAGAAAACAATGCGAACGAAACATACAAACCAAAAAAAAACGACTGAGTAAAGAAGGACCCAAAAGGCATGCAAACAGCACACAAGCTGGATAAAAATGCAGCTTGCGACTGCATCCTATTTGCTCTCCTCAGCGAGTGTCCTTAAGCACCGGTACAAGGATATAGGAACCTTTCGGTCCAGTGTGAGTGAAAAATGTACCCCCGCCAGCTCGAGAGCACCCCTCGGGCATTGATTTATAGCGCTAAAAGGCAACCGAAAGCCCTATTGTTTCTGCCCAATCGGTTGCAGTTTACCGAGCTTCGGTTTGCTGGCATTACACAACCCATGCGAAGACGATCCAAAAGACTTCCCCCTTTTTCGGCTGGCAAATTCGGGCAAGCTTCCTGGAAGAGTGCAACGAATGCGTCCACCCGCCGCATAGGTAGCGGTGACGAGTGTGCTGAATTAAGGACAAATGAATGGAAAAATTATGGTCCATTTATTGGTTTCGAAAGCGAGTTGAATCGCCGCATTCCGCCATTGTGTCGGCGCACATCTTGAAACGACAATTTTAGGTCTTTGTATTCCTGCACTTCGGTTCACGGCGCATTGGTCAACATACGCCCGTGCGCCCGTTTGAGACGGGGAAGAATGTAAAGATCGTGGGCCACTGGGGGAAATATTTTTATCCCGATTTTATTGATATGAAACTATAAACCTTTGCGCTGTGGAGATGTTCCCGTTGTTGACGAGAAAAAAAGGGACCCGGGCGAGAAGGTCCGGACAGAGGTTCTTGTTTGACGTTATCCAGGAAAAAAGGTATTGTTATTGGAACGAACGTGAAGAATCAATTCTTGGGACATAATCAAAGCACTGGCCGTGCTGTTCAGTTGATTGTGCCCAATGTCTCTAGAATAGCATGTTGATATTGGGGTTTTATTGGAAAATAATCACTCACACACCAGTCACAATCGTGCCAGAGGAAGCGAGGAGACATTAAATCTCTTGTTCATCTGAAGAAGATATGCTTCATGGGCCTGTTCCCTACCTATTTTGATATGCACGGTTCAACATGCTTATTGGTGACACTCGGTGATAGAAAGCCGGGACTCGAGCTCGTTACCTCCCAAAACCCCGAAACGCAACCAATGTAATCGGCCACGAAAAATCACGGTACCGAGAATTTCACGCGGGCGATTACGTGCTGCGCAAGCCGTAAAAGTGGACCACTTTCCCGCTCCTGCGCGGGCAGCGTTTTTGATTACTTTACGACCGTTTCGGGACGGGGCCAATTCGGGACACGACGAGGCGACGAACGAATTAACCGATTGAAGGGCGATTTTACAGCCCGCGACGATAAACGAATTTACTACTTCCAGTGAACTGCTCTCCTGTCCCGATGACGAAGTTTTGGATGGCTAAAACAATACAGAGGATGGTAGATGGGTGGCAAAAGTAATGGGGGATGCTCGCCGTCTTTCGATCATTCGATTGATCACGTACGATTTTCGGGTGGCGGTGTGATGGATAGTTTTACTGCGCGCTGCGATATTCGATACGCCACGGGTTGTCTCTTCACTTGGATAATTGGTGGACAGCCTCTTTCTCTCTCTCTCTATGTCCATGCTCATAATCGTTACAGAGCAAGGGGTAGTAAAAATTTTGATGATCAAAAATCAACAACTGATTTTGGGGCTCCGGTGGGTTTAAGATTTTTGGAGCGGTGATTTTATTGCCAAACAGTGAGGTTTTTATTCCAGCGGGGTAATATCGCTGATGCATCTGTGTAGGAATGTAAATTTCTTAGACAAACAAAGTAATTCAGCTAGGTTTTCCATGCTGTCCAATCATGAAGCGATAACTTTCTTAAGCGGGGAATAAAACATGTAATAAATTCACCAATCTTCTGTTTCAATTTTATGTTATGTATGTTTTACTTTGCTTTGAGTATTCTACATGAGCTAACGTTTATTTTTGCTTCTTCTGGGAGACAAAAATACGTTAATTTTATATATTTTTAATCCGTTCTGTTCTTATGTAACAAGCTCAAATTCGAACTCACATTCCAGAATTAAAGATCTTACTTATAGTAACGAGTATATGGCAGTCATTTATAAATAGATGTTGGTTTTCAATTCTTCAATGTTATGTGGTTTAAATGTTTCATTAAACGTCCTAGTAGATGTGTCCAATATACAGATTAGCAGTACAGAGTATAATAAAAATCAACATTCTCTATCACAGCACTGCAATCAGATATAATTGCATATTGATTGGTTCCTTATTATTAACTGATGTCCTGAAGAAGTTCTAAGTCTGGGTAAGTAAGCGGTAAGCGTACCGATAGTGGCTATAGCACCAATTATGGCTATAATGAGCGCTATATTCGTTCTAAAACAGTCTATTTGCATTCTAAAACCACGGAACTGCAGGATATTAGCGATTTTCAAGCATCTAAGCATAATTTTATCTCAAAATCATCATTTGGTGCAAAATATTAGTTATTTAACGACTACACATCGAAATCTACCAACATTTCATCGAAAATATGCCTTTTTTCTGTACGTCCATAATTGGTACAACTTACCTTCGGTGTACCAAATATCGCAGTATGCTATGGATGCTTTGTTGACAACTTTCGTTTTGGTCGTGGTGCGTAGTTTACAAGTGAACAAATCGGGGTTTCTCGTTGTTACTTTCGCAATATAAAGAGTTATTTTGTGTTTTAAGCATCATTTATTTGTTCAGTATTCGAATCAGTAATCAGTGGAATATTCAGAAGAAAGTAATCGGATCAGTTTCACCAATATAACGCAGTTTCGAATGCATACGAAGAAAGTGAATTCTGAAGCCGCTCGTGTCGCATCATTGCCAAATACGCTCTTGTTATTCCCTGATCGATAGTTAGGCCTAGCCTTGGCCCGAAGTATCTTGGCCAGAAGTTGAACTATGGCTACGATTCTTCATTTAAACAAATTCCAACCGACCACCATGATTGTCTGTGCTCCTCTTCGTATCGCGCTGAAACGGTAGCTGACTTCGGTGTAGCTTCCAGGTGTTATGAAGGATTGTCAGGTGAAATAAAGTGTGTCCAAGTACGGTGTCATCAGAAAGATGTAAGAATGTAAAATGTGTGATGGATTAGCCACTGAAAAGTGATATTTTAAATCGTTAATTTTACGTATTTAATGGTGGTTATATACTTATATTGGTTCAGTGAACTTCTCATTCCTTGATTTGAGTTTAAACAATGTCACAAAGCAATTTTTTGTGTAAATATTCACGAGTTTTAGCATGCAGCCATTGTTGGTACAGCTATGGCGAATTGCTAGAAACACTATAGCCATGATTGGTACCTTGAGATGCAATTTATAAGTGAATTTTTCATGTATTTTGATAACCACTGAGTGAAATTAAAAAAATGCTCTCATATTCTACACATTGTAGGCTACAAGAAAACATAAAGACTTTTCATATTTTTCTCGGTACTTATTTTTACAGGGGTAAAATCGGTATCTTGATGACATATTATAGCCATAATTGGTACACTTACCCTAGCGCTTCGATACTAAGTATTTCTACTGTTTTGCTAGTAACTAAATCCTCATAACTTTTTCAATTACTGGTTTTAAATGCAATGTGTTCCTTGAATGATTTGATTTCGATATTTTAGCAAAATTTGATAAGATCTTCAATTTTACAAAATATATAATAACAACAAATTTAAGATGTTATCAGAGCACTAACAACAATCAATAACATCGATAGAAAGGGACGGGACATTCTATGCATCAAAAAGATGGTTTGTTGATATATATAAAAAAGAAATATATTCTTAATCGTTGTAATAAGGCTGTCCAAAGCCGTTGATACCTATCCGAGCATGCATAAAGCTCATTGAGTTGTTTTATGGGATACTATCAAACTATTCCTTAATTTGCAGTATGCATTATTTCTGAGAAACATTCCATTATACTATCGAATAAATAATGAAAAAGAGCAGTACTCCTACTTAGAGCTTTATTAGCAAAATCACTGACATTAAGACATTCACAATTCATTTACCTAATTCATCGGAATTTGTTCTACATTCCATTCAGCGTTAAGATACGCTGAACCATGCATTAACGACGCATCAGGAGCCATTTCAAACAGAATTCGTCTGAAAATGTACTCCTGTTAAAAACCGCACGCCTGAAACACGTTATCTAACGCTAATAATCCATTCCCGAGCAAACCTTCTCGTCCACAGCGCCAACAGATACCGCGTGTAATTATAATGTTTCCAAGCCGAGCCGAAAATTTGCCGGAAAAGATGAAAGCGATGCAGATCCTACGATTGTGCACCGGTCTTAAGCCACCAGCACTGCCACCACCACCACCACCACAGGACGCACACCTTCTTCTGATCCATCTCAGCCATTTCCCTTCCTTGGTATGAGTTTGCTCTCGACAAAATAAATACTTCACCCGGGGTGCGCATAATCCCCTTTACACCCGATAATTATCGCCCATCGATACTGGGCCGGGCCCCGGAGTTTCGGGTCGTAAAGATTTTGGCGCCAAAGTAACGCCGGATGACCGCGAACCGGTTCGCCGGGCACCAGGCACCGCTTGAGCGATCGTGGACTGGTGAGGAACCCTGCGCCCGGGACCCAAACTCAAGTTCCAACTACCTTTCGATTTGGGGACGAAAACATTTTCTTTCCGCCTACCGTAACGTTCGTGCGGGAAGGCCCCGTTAATGGTTAAATGGTCATTTCCGCTCCGTTCGCTCGCAGTGCGTAGGTAACGACACACTTCTTGAGCGAAAGTCGGCCCGTACTTTTGTTCGTTCTTTTGCTGTGTGTGGAAGGAAGAGGTGGAAAAGGTGGCAGCAAAGACAAACTACGCACCGAGCAACGCCTACCGTGGCGTGTGTATGTGTGTACCAAGGATTTGGAGCAGAGATGCGAAGGCTTGAAACAAATGGGATATAATTTCATACCCGATTATTAAGTCCAGGTGAGCTTGAGGTTTTCGGTCATGGGAAGACGGTTTGTCGAACTTTGGCTGGCCTGAAAGACTGATGAGGTGAGGGAAGAGTGATGGTAGGATGGTATTCGGCAGGGTCGAAAAGATCTACGACCGTCCGCATCGTGCGGCGGAGGCAAATTTGACAAACACCTTGAGATACAGTGTTGGTGTGCAAGGTGGCTGAATAATTATTACTTGACAAGAATTATGGTTCGTGTTTCATCTAGCTTGGTTGATTTTGTGTAGATCCAGTAGGTTTATGCACTTCTTATTTGAATTGACTGGATTGTAGCAATCGATTCAAATTGTATCATTTGATTTGGATTTAGTGTATTGCATGTATAGTATTTGTTATTACTTTTTAATTCAATAATTCTTAATTTATGCATAGAAAACTTCTTAAAATTAATCTTTAAAATGCATTTTGGCTTGATTTTCTATGTTAAAACCATACTTGAAGAAAATAAAAATAAAATAAATCCGTATTGGCAAAAACTTTTACCGACACTGTAGGGCATTGGTTCACCTTGCTTCCTCAGTAATCGCCACTGCTCCTGGCACGGACCTTGCTCGGCCGGATCACTCCACTCCATCCCAACGCGTCATTATCCGTTTTCTTTTTTGCCAGATTACCGCAAATCATCCTAGACACGGGGTCAAAAGAGAAGAGATAGAGAGATAGAGAGAGAGAGAGAGAGAGAGAGAGAGAGAGAGAGAGAGAGAGAGAAAAATAAAGCAACAAGATCAAGCAGCCGAGACAGATCCATCGAGTGCCACAGAACACTCGTAGCAAACACCAGTCCAGTTTCACGCCTTCTTTGGCGATTTGGCGGCCGCCCTCCGGTGCTCTGCCGCGTCGGGCCCTCCCTCCCTTTGCCCGCCCATTCTAATTAATGGCCTTAGACCCGTGGAGAATGCGAATGGAAATGAGGAAAATTGGACTGGAATTCGATTTTAATTGAAAGCATTCGAATCGAATCCCGAGTTCCGACAGGTTCTTCCTTTCCTACCGTTTCGTAAGGGTTTGCTAAACGTTCCACCCCTTCCCCCCCCCCCTTCCCCCTCATTTCCATCGAATGTAGCCCTTTCTTTTGTGTTTGCACGGTTCCCTTGCACCACCGTTCCATCGGCCTCAAAAGAAGCTCCTTTTCACCGTGTAGAATCGGAAAACGATACCAAAAACGAAGGGAAAGGCGGCGAAGGCGATTGTAAAATTCAAAGCAAGGTAACGAAAATCGTAACAAGCGATGGCTACCCTTTTTTGGCTACCACCGATCTCTCTCTCTCTCTGTGCGCGATCATTGTGCGACCGGTGCCGGGGTGAACCTGCCCGAGTATGACTAATTATCAATGGGAATATTCCTGATTGAAGCTCCCCTTCCCGAGCGAATGGTTTCTGTGGGTATGGTTTCCGCTACAGTGCGTCGGGGCAGGTGTGCACCAGAGATGATTAATTAACTCCCGGGGCACGCTGCTTAGGAGTCGATGGAAACGATGGGTTTATTGTTTGACTCGTCCAGTATCCCGTCGATTTTGCAATTGGAGCTCTTGGGAGCGTTTGGTACGCGCGAACGAGTTACTTCCATTAAGGGTCTTACCCCGGGGCAAGGTTAAAGGCATCGATGCACAGCGTATTGAAGCGCGATCAATTTCGATCCGTTTGTGATGATCGATCGAGGCCGAATGCGCTCTGGTATGTGTGCGTGTGTGTTTTGCTTCATCCCAAGTTAGGTCCCGCGATCTCCGGCAGGCGAGTTACGCCTGATCGTAAATTATTCCCAACTTCTCGTCTTGCCGCGTGTGTTGCTCTCTCTCTGCCTTAAGCTCCCGGTGTTTGGAATTTAGGAGCAGCATCTCGGGACATTCCTGCACCGATGGCCCCTTTTGGTTTTGGCTCGATGAGAAACGCGCCGGGGCGCATCGAATTCGAACACTACCCGGTTGCAGAGCTACTGCGACTGCTACTGCAATCCGGTATGCTGTGGAACGATCCGGGGTGTGGGAACACACCCGCGCTCCCCTCAGGGCGCCCCCCTGATGAGCATTAGGCGTGCGGATTCTTTTCTCCCCCCTCATCAAACTCTTCCCAGAAACCCCCGTACCGCCGCTGCTCCAGACGATTGGAGCACTAATCTATTTATAGGGTTTATGGTGAGAAATGGGATGCGCTAGTTGATACGGTTCTGTTTTATGGGATGGCGACGACACTGCGATGTAGGTTGTGGTTGCTGGTGGCTTTGACAGGCGGGATTGTAATCGCACCCCCCACGGCAAACAATGGAGGGCGGGATATGGTGGGCAGTGTTAGGAAAAATCCTGCTCCAATTTCAAAACAGGTGCAAGTTTGTTTTTCCTAATGCGATTAAATATCGTACGGCCGGTTGTATGGGAGGGCGGCAGTGGGATAGAGAACAATGGAATGGTTCTACGGAGAAAGATGCATTTCTTCCGGTTATGCACACACAAGGTAAAAACATCTTACAAATCGATAGAAATAGATTCTTTCTCCTAATCTTTTGCTGGCAATTGGCGATGGAAGTAAAAATTGATAAATCTATACCAAAGAAAAAATGGTTTACTGATTCGTGTTGAAGCGTACATTTGAAACATAAACTGCATGAACTTTCCTTGTTGTTTAATCGTGTTCTGAGCTCATTTTAACATGCACGGGAAGAATTACTCATCCAGAATATTCATTTCCATCCAGAATCCTTTTCTGACATCTGACTGTTTAATAGATTTATAGTTTTTTTTGTGCAATTATCCATTTTATTTATTTTAACAGTGTGTCAGCGGTTTAATTGGAGTTTCTACATTTATTATTCTTCTTGGTGTAGCGTAACTTTTCCATATAGGATTCCTAGACTTATTCATTTCAGTTTTTTTACAAATAAATATTTATCAAATATTTAGTAATTTGCAGTTTGAATAAAAATTTGCAGATCTGAAAAATTAATAATTTTGACACAACGTTACATTATATTGTAAAATTCAATTCTACACAATTTTTGAACCCTCAGGTTTTTTTTTGTCTTTTTTATTCGAGTGACTAAACGTTTTATTTTTTTAATGTGAGAAATACAGAGAGAAGAAGATAGAAGATAGAAAGTGATACTAATGATAGCCTTTTTCATTTATTTTAAATTTATCAAAAGTTTTTTGTTGATTGGGTTCAGTTGAAGCTCTGAAATTCTCATTTGATTTTATAAGATCTAATAGTGTTGCCTACCATTCGTAAGAGTTAAACATCACTCCTTATTTCCAAATGTTGCTCAAAAGCCAATCCAAAAAAACTACGTTGGTGCAATATACAACCGAGCCGAAGGGAAATAATCGTCCGCATCAGCAACGGAGCAGTGGTTGCAGCTGCCCGCTGAAGAAACTGTAATTAGAAGTAATTATTTTATTATAAGTCCGTTTCTCATCTGCATCGTTAGCAGCCGCCCCCGGGGCGTGTTAGGGTAAATGGGCAGCCCGGGAAGGATTCGGATCGTTTGGTCCAGTCGCTCAACAAAAAAAGAAAGACCCTCAAACCATCCCAACACCGGGCTAATTCCACTATCCACTTCCACGGTTCCTAATCGGTGCCTGCTCCTGCTCCACTTGGTTCAAGAATTGGAGCGTTCTCTTGTAGCAAATTGTGCGGTGATCGCTCCGGTGCACCCCGGGACCAGTGGTTTCGACGGCTAACCAACGATCGAGCCGAAAACTCCAGATCGTAAACACATAAACCTACCCTGCCTGCGACTGCTTTTGTTTGCCGTCGAGATCGTGCATCGATTCAATTTCCACTCACGATTGAAGGTTCGACCGAGCATGCTATCATCGCTCCGCCGTCGGTGGAGTTGTAGGATGCATTTAAAACCCACCATAAATTTTCAATTCTTCCGTGTACGGCGGTCACGGGAACGGGGGTTACACTCTAAAATTAATACCTCCACCAGCCCGCTGTTCTCTCGGTGCTTTTTTGAGGGGGGGGAGTGCATTTTCTTGAATGTGTGGAAACCGGCAGCCAGAATCAGCCGGCCACAACGCACGAACGGTCGATTCAAATGGGACGGAAAATGAAAATCATACCGGCCAGCTCGTGGAATCGTGCCGCAAACCGCGGCGACAAACGCGTCGCATCGTCCGAGGCACACGCCACGGGAACGTTCGCGTTTTTGATGCAAGGCGTTCTGCTCGCTGCTCTCGTCGGCTTCACGTCGTGATTCAACCTGGATGGCGAGCGGTCCGAATTTCACCCGGCGTGCCGGCCGGAGATGCCGGTAGACTTCTGAAAAATCTCCACTCCCCTGTTCGTGAGTTTGTGCCTTTTTCGGCAGTGTGCAGCAGACACGGAAGATGGACAAAAACAAAGAGACGAAGCGCAGAAAGCTGTGTGTGACTGTGTAATAATAAATAAAGCAAGAACAGTCCTCATAGCCCATTTGTCTTTTCGGCAGCGATGCACTTTTGTCTTGGGCGAAGCATTTTTTTCTCCCTTGCATGCTCTGCTTGCCTTTTCTTTTTAACAAATACAGTCACACAGAGCTAGAGAAGAGGCGGCTTTCGGCATTGGGCCGATTTGTTTCGTCTATTCTGTTGCTGCCGTTGCTTCCTAACTGTCCCGCACCACAATGACGTCGTGATTGTGTGTATTTGGAATTCTTTTCAAATTTACATTCCATTGCAAGCACGCCGACCCAGGGCACAGGGCTGTGCTATTGCATCACCCGGTGTCACCCGGTGCAGTGCGAACGAACTGGCGCTGGGATATGGTTCTAATGATCTAAAGACGGATTTTCCGCTTTCGAATAGTGCGCTGCTGCTGCTTCGTTAGAAGGAAATCTCCTGCTAGGTTTTAGAAATCTATACCGACACCTGGAAGGAAGGGTTCACCGTAGGGTTTCGTGTGTCTTTCTGTGTGCTGTGCGTTCATTGTCTATTGAATGTTATGCATTATTTGGCCGCTTGACTGACGATAAGCTAGGATCGGGCATCAACAATCGGGGCATGCCAAAGCCGACATTACCCTGCGGGATATTTTTGAAGACGTCTTCAGGAGAATTTAGATTAATACCACTAACTATTCGGGATGATGTACAAATGCAACTTTTATCTGTAAAAAGATGATTTTTGTTTAAAATATTACATCATGTTGATGTGATTGTTTTTTCTTTAAATAATAGGGTTTATGACAAATGTTTACCTGTAGATGAAGCAGATATTCGTGAACAATTGCTTGAGTCAAAGTTAATATTTCATGTATTAGTGCACATTTTTGTTTCCTCGTACCTGATTGCAAAATAAGAAGTTATCATTTATATTTTTATCTTTATTTCTATGCTCTATTTAATTAAATTGCATTTGCGTTTTAATATTCTGTTGTGTTTTACTGATTAATTTCGTTGCTTTTGTTGAATTTAGTCTATTTCTTTATCAACTTTTATTTGCTATCGATATTATATTTTGCTAGTGTTAATTTGGTTAGGTTTGTTACATATTAAGCGTTCGCGACAGATTAATGAACCGTAGTTTTTTTTTTACCACGAATCAGTGCCTTACTTGTTAGCCGCTTAATAAAACAATCAAAATTGCATTTTTGTTTATTTTTTTTAAGGTTGCACTTTTTTTTTATTATGTTTCACCACAATTGCAACTTTGGTTTTGGTAAATGTTTTTTAAATTTCTAATGTTCTATTGTATCTATTGTATCTATCTATCTATTTTAACATGTTTATAATATTTCATGATTTTTGATAATTTATGAAAGTATTGTTTATAATAAAATTTTTTCTAATGACAACAGAAGGAACTGCTTGCGTTTTTTGACAAGTGTTTGAATCATTTTCCTTGCTCTTTAAAATTTTATACAAATTGTTAAACTTGTTTTTGTTTATTTATCATTCATACTTCATATTGCTAATTTTGTGTTTAAAATATTTCCATTTAAAACGTACAACAAACGTGTGAATCGAAACAGCTTTCAGCGCCCATAAGTTTCATCCTTCGAGTTTCCCATTTCCTCTTGTAAACAGTGATACAGGAGTGCGCCAGTGAAACACCGAAACAATTTGTTGTGCAATTTATTTTTCGTTGCACCGCTCAGCACCACGATGGCAAGTTTTCATTTTCCAATTTTCCTTGCCATTTCTTACGGGCCCAAAAAATAAATAAAGCAAAAGAAAAGCAAAATGCACTTTCTCTGCCAGTGACGTTTTCTATTGCCACCGTTACAAACTACATCAGATTCTTCTTGCCTGGCCCCGGTTCATTGTGGTCTTTTCAATTTGAGTTTGTTGTTTGGTGTATTTGTTTCCTCTTCCTCGCCTGACGGTGCCTGTGGTGCCCCACATCGGTTTGGATAGCCACTGTACAACATGGTGCTAAAACTCGGCTGCGCGTGTCCCGAGCGGACCACCGAAAACATCAGCCATGGGCCCTGCTGAGGGCAACAAGCGCGTGCGGTTTTTGCTTTGCGAATCATCCCACCGGCATGGGCGTTTTCACCAATTGCTAACGTTTGCTCTGGTTTACCCTGGGTTTGGATTCAATCTGGACCGAGCCGCTGCAATGCACAAGCTCCATTCTTCATTTTGCCAACGGCGAGCGGGGTAGGACACACTTCGGCGTTCGGATGCTGCGTTTGGGCAAAGAGAAAATGAAAGGCAACGGTTTCGTCTTCGGCTAAGGGGAAATATTATTTTATGCAAAACACTGACGGGAAGCATGTTTCGTTAGTGAAATTTACTGGAAATGAGTAAACTGTTTCAACTTGCCGGTGGGTGATGTAGGCTCTTTGTGAGCGAACGGGGTGCACCAACACTGCACTTCCTTGTGGGGCTGGAACCACACGGAAGGATTTGTCTTGTGGCCGTTTGTGATTGGAGAAGTTGGAAAGTTTCAGTCATGTTTGTGATAGGGTCGGAGTTTGGCCGAGTTTTGCATATGCTTCGTGGTAGCCAGACATGCTTCTGCTTTTAAGTCTTGAATGCTTTACGTAAGTTTAAGCTCAATATACTCGTATACATATGTCAAAAGGGTGTAAGTGGTAAAAATTATTATTTAAATTTCCAATCCAACTATTTTCGATCAACACTATTGTAGCACGATCAACATGATTCTTTTGCTTGTTTTATGTAAGTAAAGGTAAAGTTCTCAATAAAAATACATTAAAACAATGCACTGCAATGCGTAACTCTTATGCAAGCTCTCAACTCTGCATGCTTCAAAGAATTCAGCACTCAGCCTGCTGGACACTATGGGCCAACTATTCGGACGTTCTGCAGCGGGTTCTCATCCTTTTGTAATTACAGAAAGTTCAGTTAAATATTAATCACCGTACTCCCAGCGGTCGGCACATTCGGGGCAAAACCATTCGCCCCGGCGTCGATCGGTGCCGCTGTGTCTCGTTCTGTCGTAAAGTTTGATTATTTATCACTCCCAACTGGACGAAGCCAAAACGAGGCCGACCGAAAACTATGACCTCTTCCGATCCACCCCGACACCGCGGCACCCCGGTTCGACCGCATCGGTGAAAATTGCCGGTGCAGGATGTGGTTCTTCCTGGTTCGAAGCGGGTTTTTCGGGGGAGCCCGGAACAATCTTCGACCGACCGCATCGTTACGCCAGTGATCCGGGGAAGGGGAGGAACCGAAGCCGCATCATCAGATTTATGAAATTTTAATAAAACACCCGTAAGACCGAGAGGCTATAAATAATAATTAAAATTTATATCCACACCATATTGTTTCAGCACATTTCCGGGTGGGTGACGGTTATGGCCGGACTTGCTGCTCGTGTGACAGAACCAATTCTTCGGAGGGTGAAACTTTTTGGACAGAAGTAGGCAAGAACTTGGTCCGGACATTCAGGTTTGATGGAGGATCAGAGGTTGTGCAGAGGAACTTAAGTGAACCAGAAGCATCTTTACTTCTCTTGCATTGCAATAGTTGATTGGTGATTAAATGCGCACAGTGATTTGCTAATAACAATCTGCATAGTTATTATGCACACGGCTAGAGCAGTATTATTCAAAAAGTAGTTGCTCAATGCACAACATTCATTTAACAATGTACAGCGCTTATTGAATCATGCAATATTCTAACAAGAATTCATATTTCATAAACCTACTGTATTCTATCATCAAGCAGCTGCAAAAAAAGGCCATACAAAGGCGCTTTTGATAATCAAATTAGATTAAATGTGATTACAACACAGGAAATTTATTAGACTTCACCACGTACGCACAACAACAGTGCAGTTTTTGTTCAATTAATTTTCAATTTTCCATTGTTTGTAGCGACCCACCCATCTAAGCCAGAGATGCATTGGAGTTGACTCATCGCACCGTAAATCATACCGATCTAGTTGTGCTGCAATAACTGTAATGATATAAAATAACAAACACACACACGCACGCGAGCGTTTTGCAATGCAATGGTTGAATTGCTCCATTAATATAAATTATTTTTTCATTTGTCAAACGTTCCGCCGGGCAATCCCGAGTTCTCGCGGGTTCGGTGCCATTGTTATCGTTCCGCCAACCTGTCCATGGTTCCATAATGTGTAATAGAATTCGTACCCGATTCGCGCCCGCGGGAAGCTCAGTTTTGTTTGCACCTACGCAGATCGGTCGGTGGAATGGTGCGAAAATATTGTCCATAAAAGCGAAACCTGCAAAACTGAAAAACATGCAAAAAACAACACACGGAATAATCATTTTTAGCTGCTTCCGATTTCCAAAAGGGAGGAAAACAAGATTTTCCACACCATGAAGTACACAAACAAATTGGAAAACTTTTGCCACGGTTTGTCACCCCCCCTGCAATAAGCCGGAAACTACCACCCCCCACAGCCATGGTAGTCAATGGCCACAGTTCGGTCAACGCGTTGTGCGTTCGCTGCGTTATTACATGCCGGAACTGGGCACCCGAAACCCGCTCGACTCCCGTAGCACATAGCACCAGCAGGTTGCACATTGCAGCCACATTACCCTACGCGAATATGCTACACATTTCCGCATCCCGCGCTGGTGAAGCTTAGGTTGAGCTTGGTTTGAGCGGTCAGAGGAGGGCAGGACAAACTTTCAAGATAACTTCATTTGGAGGTTGGCTTAGTGAAGTTTTCTCAATATTTTTTCCCTCCCCCCTTTGCGCCACCCTTCCTTGCATTGGCAGCGGGGAGTGGTTTTTAACGCGGGCCAGGGTGGTCCGATTCGTATTCACGCTTCGCCTGTTGGGGGTCTTCGCGAGATGATTTATGGCGCACACTTTTTCCTTGCCCGGTCCGCAATGAAAGTAAAACCGCACCGCTAACGAAGACGGCGACCGTGTTTACTACAGCTGTGGCTTTTTGGGTGGGATGTCTTAGCGAGCCGGGAAGCTTAGAAGCTTTTTTTTGGGGGTTAAGAATGGTTTTCTGCTGAATTGAAGATAAAGAAAGTGTTTTATAATTGTATTGGATGGCCAGAAAGAGCATTGCGAAGGAGGGACATGTTTATTTGAAAGCGTTTTTATTATTAGTTTAGGAACACTTGCATTTGCGTTGATTGTTTTCTGTCTTGTTAGTTCCCTCGGTACATTAAATGTCTTTTTTCGAGGGATATCCACAGTCTTCACAATATACTTACAACATGGCAAAAAAGCGACAAATTTTGATAAAACTGAATCATCTTTCAAGTATTCCAAGATTTTATTATTTTACCAACGTTTTTTTAAAGGTATACATTGTTTTCAAACAGTTTGAAGAACTTTGTCGACTCTGCTGCAAAACCATTTATTAAATGCTTATCACAAAATAGCGTACTCTCTCATATTTTATTTGCAAATGCCTTAAGAATTACTGATGACTCATTGAAAAACCTTCTTCAAAGAAATAGGTTGTTAAAGCACTTTTTTAACCAAGTTATCAACGACACTAGTGGTAGTTTCTACAACTTTATTTGAGACAAACAAAATCACATTTATCTCATATTGTATAATATTGCTTACTCAGGAAGTAATTGGTCTTATACTTAATATACACTATAACCTAAATTATTTAAATCCAGCAATTAATAGCGCATTAAAAACGTACAATAACATACGATAACGCACAGAATAGTAAGTTTGGGTAAAAAATGAGTCGTGTGATGCCAGTCAAAATTATGGCACTAAGCGTAAAATTCCAGAGCCATCGCAGTTGTGTGATCAATTTTACTATAAGCTCGTCTAGCCAGTTGAGTACTCAGACGTCGATAGTTGCAAAAAGATCTAGAGGATGCATCAAGGCGAATTCTTGCTTGTAGTTCAGGCATGTCAATCTCACCTATCCGTAACTTAGACATAAAATTAGGCTGTATTTTAACCAGCAAAGTGTTTGTATCATTTTTGCATGGAATGTTAAATATTAGTATTCTCGTGGAAGTTGAAGTTTGAAGTTCAAATCTTATTATGTAATTGACACTGAATTATTATGATAAACGGGATAAAAGGAAAACCGAACAAGTTTAGATTATTTAATTTGCACTGTCAGTATTTGCATATAGTACTGGTATAACTACATACGATAGAAACATCAAAGACACAATTATAAATTTCTATAAACTATTGCGATATTATACTATAGTTAGAACAAAAAAATAAATCAACAAAAGGATCCTTAACACAAACGAAATTCTGCATTTTTATTTTTGTCCTTGCAAGTCCTTATAACACAATTGAAGAACTATTTCGAAAGCATTGCACCCTTAAAATAGTGCCTGAGCAAAAAGGTTTCAATTAAGCCAGGAAAAACAAATTCAGTTTCCATTCGCTCGGAACAACGCACCAACGGAACCGTCACTCCGCCCAATGTCATGTGCAGTGCGCACCCGTTCAACCTCAACATGCGCCCTGAAAGAGCGTCATAATGCAAATATTATGTAAATTTTTGGAAATAAACCTAAAATGAACGCGCAAAACGTACCCCGATGGGGAAAAGTGGGCTGCCGCCATGACACGGCGGCGGCACCTTGAGTGACAGAGTTGATTTGCAGAAACAAAAAAAAAACTAAAGAACGAACAATAAAGAGCAAGATGTAGTACGAAGAAGAACCGCCGGTTGTGCTTTGCAATAACTAATTTTCACACTCTCCTTCCTTTACCGTGTGTTCGGTGTTCGGCGCACAAACGAGCTGAAAGACAAGCAACTTATGTCTTTTGGTGCTCCGCACGTTCGGCGGTGTGGAAAATTGAAGCATTTAAAAGCTGATGCCCGGTTTTTTTTTTTTTTTTGGGTGCTATTTCCATCCTGTGGGCATGATTGTTTTTTTTTTGCCCCGTTCTGCGCTGCGCTGGGTTACACACATTCTCGCTGGGGGGCACCCAGAAGCCGGCAGCAATTCCGCGTGCTGATGAAATTGAAAAATAAAAGGTAAAGTTTTGCTCATTGTTTCGAGAAGAGCGGGCGAGAGGAGCGAATTTTCACAGAGCTTTTTTCTCTGTGGCTGTGTATGCAAGAAGGTGAGGAAAGTGCCTGTGACGTGCGCAGTGTGGAAATGTGCTCCGAGGTTGAAGGAACAGAACCACTCGCAATGGAGCCTTCATTGTTGTAGCTGTTTGATTCTACTGTGAAGTGAAAGCAGCACTCGTCCCGCTGCCACTGTTCTCGTTGCTTTATTGTCGTGAATTAAATTCACTCTCAAGGAGCAGCTAAAATTCACTTCTATGATGAGTTCCGTATGGTTCTGCTTTTTTCCTCCTTTCTTTGGGGCGAGTTTTCCATTTCAGGGCACACAAATGCTTTGAGTCTGCTCATTTTTGTATTGTTTCTAGCATTTCTTTTTTCATCTGTCGCTGTCATCTCTTCTCAACCAATCACGAAAACAGCTACAGTTTTTGCTAAGGATAATACTTTTTGTTAACCTTTTTGGGGCATGTTTTTGTACCTTATTTTAATGGAAAAATAGGTTTTATCGTCAAAATGGTTTGTAAAACATATGACATTTTCAGCGTGCATGATAACAGATGCATTAAAATAATTAATTTTGCCTATTCAAAAGGTGTAAAACTACCAAGCGCGTACTTCACGCATTGAAGCAAGTCCGACGTAAAGGGCTTTTTATTAGCAGGAATGACTTTAAGCAGACTTAACGCCATTTAACAAAAAAATACCCAAAAAAAGTGACAAAGTTCCTTAACCATCTTTTTCTATCTACATCAATTTCCAGGCTTTCCGCTCCACGAAAAGCATTCCAGCGTCCGTCTCGAACAATTGTCCACCCGTCTGCCATCATAAAATTAACCCACGTACCCACCCACAGGCTATACACAAACCGCTCCAAGTTAATGGGTAAATGATTCAGCCCGCTTTCCCCGAAAAAAAAAATGATAAGCCACATTATCCCGGTACTCTTTGGGTGCTGGTGAAAATTTTTACAGCACATTCCGTTTCCGCGATAGTAGCCAGCAAGTAGAAGTATGACAAAATAATTATGCACAGTCTAGTCTGGAAACGGTTGATACGCAGAAAAAAAGGGGCAGCTGTGTTGCAACTTTTGCAGTGGGCAGCGGGGACTGGAAGAAGGCAAAAAACAATAAATGAAAGTGAATTTAAGCAGACAATGCCTTTAAGCCTTTTGCTGTTGGTGTAATTGGATTCGCAGTCGGTGCTTTTCTCTTCCAAGAACGTAAAAGCTTCTGTAGAGAAGAGTGGTTTTTCATTGAGTGTTGAACGAGTTGCGTGAATGCTTCTTCTTTACAGATATGGATTTTTTTTTGCTTGATTCAATGCCAATGCAGATAATTATAGTGAAGCAAGTGTTTTATTTCTTTCACCAAAGCAAATAGTGGCGAAGCAAAAAGTCTTTCAAACTTTCACCAGCCTGCCAGCGTGCAGAGCCATATGGGTTGGGGCATGTCGTTTTTTTTTTTAGGATTCTAGTTTGGCCCACGCTTTGAAGACTCTGTTTTATGTTCTCTGTACCTTATCCAAGCCCAACTATCCGCTGCACTTGAGCGGACTGCCAGTGCAGGGATCGCATATGTGACCGCAAGCCAAAGTCGTTAATTCTTCTCTCATCCCATATTTTATGCCCTTGTGGGTTGAGCCAAACATTCGCTCGGAGCGCTGGTAAGCGGAAGTTATTATTTCTTCGGGTTTGCTTTGGGCTGAGCTAATCCTTCGGTCATAGCATTGTTTGACATATTTTTACTGATATACAGTTGCTCTCGCAATGAAGTAAATGCAACAATTGTATTAAAATCAAATGAGTTCGTTTAAACACGTTCGAAAAGAATCTAAAGGATCTTGCTACAAGGCACAAGAATGCTCAACCATATGCACCAGCGTTCTAGCGCTCAAGTGTTGTGCATAGCAAATGAGTAAATAATTGCCAGCACGTGTACGACAATGGCAGAGGTTACGGTCATAAAGGACCTTTTTCCTTAGCCGTCTACCGTTGGACTTTCAAAACACAAACTCCAGACTTTTCAGCTCATTTTGCAACGTCCCGTAAGCCCCTTTGCTTCCAGTGGTGTGCCTGCTTTGAAACATTGTGCCTTTTAATCTTTTCCTCCATCGGACGATCGCTACAAATTTGCTGTCAGTAAGTCTAACGAGACCATGGGCGACTTCATCGTCGCACAAAGCTGGCAAATGCAGGCGGGTCGTGGCGTCTGCATGACCAGGCTCATGAAAGTTGCATGAAATTCGGTGCCGAATTCATCATCGTTGCGGCAGCACACAGCTTGCCGAACGCCTGCAACCTCAACCACCAAACGATGGAGATCTTTCGGTTATCGATGAGCCAAGTGGGGGGTTTTTCGGCATGCGAACAAATGACGTCCACTTCTGCTGTCTCGTTGGGCGAGTGTTTTAATCTTGGCAGTATCATGTTTCATGCCAAACTTGGGTGGCGAAAGACTTGCGTGTCCCTTTTGTCTAGACGGCAGATGAGACAAACGACTCCTAAGCTGGCCACACACATATGTGCACATGCACCGTATTAGGTCATATGCACTCATACGCTAAAGGATTTTAATAATCCTTTATTGGGACGTAATATTATTGATTATCAATAGGTAAAGTAAAACGAAGTCTGGTGCGTAATTGAATTTTCCATCAAATTAAAATGGGGATCATCTTACCATCACCGAACCACACTGAGGTGACAAAATTGTTTGAGCTGTTTTCTTTCAATAACCATGCCAACAGGGATATTCGAAACTGTTGGACCTCATTACAGTAAAATCCTTAACGATTGTGAGCCATCCTCTTATGAACCAAAAGAGTTTAAGGATTGAGAGGTTATCCAACCCTGATCAACCCTGAGTATCATATCAGGTGTTTCGTCTCTCAATTTTGTAGATAGATCGATGACATAAAGCTGTAGAGCTCTGTTTTTGTTGATGTTACTGCCCCTGTAGTTGAACTGATCATAATATTAGATAATGTACTTACACTATTGATGTAACGATCCTGACAAGATCAAAATTGTTATGGAACTTCAAATAAGCAAAAGTCAAAAGAACAGTTAATATATAGTCATGTATACTTAGGTCCATTATTGTCCATTATTCTGTTCAATTAGGACCAACAAACTGTCCTTAACTATATTTCCCACTTCCGTTTCAAACATCCGCCATTCTGACATTATTGTAATATCTTCGAAGCTCGCAAAACGAATGTAAAAAGAATAAGCTGCTCAATGTGTAATGTTTTCCTTGAAACACACTATGACCTTTCCGTTTCTTAAAGGATCCTGTAACGAAACACCACACAATGAAGCATCTTCTCATACACTTGCTCGAATCTGATACAAACCTCTTCGAAAAAAGGACAAAATGTACAAAGCGAGAAACGACAATTTTATTTCACACGCGAGCTAAATAAGGTCCTTTTCATCCGGAGGCTAGAACCAATTCTAGAAGAACGAGCCGAAAAAAAAAAACAAGGAATGGGCATCAACTAGCGTCATCGTTTCATCTTTTCTCTTCCAACCAAAATCCCGCTCAGCAAGGACATTTTCACATTTAGCAAAAGCAATGAAATATTATCCCAATGCTATGTCGTCAGTTCAGTTTTTGGTGCCCGTCGGATGGCGTTGACCGGTGTCAAGTTCCCACCGTTGGTTCACACTGCGAGGGGCAAGGCCAACACGACTCGGTACTGGTGCAGCCAATGCAGTGCGGGAGGAACGGTCTGCTAATGATGTCCACTTTCCGACCCGGTCAGTCCCTCAGTCAGTGAACCAAAATGTTTGGTCAATCCGTAGCGTCGCTATTAGCTCCGGGCCAAATCTTCGGCATACAATCCTATTATTTTTATCTCGCACTGTTTCCTCCGCTTCTTAAAGGCGACACAAGCTCGTTGCGACCAAAATAACACCGACACCGGTGTAAGCTTTCCCATGTGTTCCCTGGGAAGATTGCATTTTCCACCGCACTGCCGTGTCTTGGTTTGCCAGTTTATTTTGTCACCCAAAATCATCTTCGTCGTCCTCGGCGAGCAGCAACGTTTTGTAATCCTCCCTGCATATCCGCACAGGTTGTTCATTGTCCAGGGAATGGGAGCGAACGTAGCGGATAGAATTCAGAGCGTAAAATCTTCTTTTTCGATTGCTTTTCACGTGTGGGTACACACCAAAGGGAGAGAGGCAAAACATTCCCTGTTCAAGCAAAGGAAGGGAACAACAGTTTAAGGAGTAGCTGTAACAAACACATTAAGGTTACAGTAAAGAGGCACTACGAGCAACAGTACAGTAGAAACAGCGAAAAGAGAAATTCTACTCAACTTCCAAACCCAAAGCCCAAGCACACGTGCAACTTTTCTGAGCTGCAGATCTCTGCAAGTGTGCAGTCTTGCTGCAGTATGATGATGAAGATCCACAGCAACAGGAACGAAGGAGAATACCAAAACGGTGAAGTTACGGTGCAGTGAGTGAGTGAAAGGTTTATGGACCAAGCATCATCGCTCGATCGCTGTGTCTCTTCTATTCGTTCGCTTGCCTGGCTTTTTTTTGTATCTCGTCATAGCATAAATCTTGTCCCAATAATGACAACGGAAGGAAAGAAACCGACCCGACGAACAGCTCGCTCCGCGTAGAGACAGTACGCGCGAAAAAGAAAGAAGAGACCAAAGGGCACTAAAAAAAACGAAATCCCACGATCGGAGAACGAGCAAGGATCGGGACATTGGGCGAAGCTGGGAAAGGAGCTAGAGAAGCGGACCGATTAAAATCTTCAGGGAGTGTACGGTAAAAAAAGGACACCTCAGGCATCTCTGCGGGGTGGAGGCTCTCCGACCGAAGAGAGCGTAGAAGCGAGGCACCATGAACTTGACCCAGCCAGCCAAGCTTGGATAGCACACAAACAAACCCTTGGACTGGAAACGTATAAACTTTCGGAATAAAGAACGCACTGAAGGAAGCAAGAGCTAAAGTTTTTTTGTTGTTCGTCTTTGTCTTTGACCAGTTTTATTACTCCTTTTTTATGTTCTCCTCTCTCTCCCTGTTCACGAAAGCAATTTAATGAACTCGTTTTGTTTTAATTCGCCAATTGCCCCCTCCCCGCTCCGTTGGCACCGCTGCCCTGCTGGGTCGCGGTCGTGGACAGTAAATGAAACTCGCTTCCATTGCGCTATGTTTCCCGTGTGCCACTTCCAAACTGTGCCGGGTCGTCAACGATGCTCCGTCCGAGCCCACTGTTGCTGTAGGCTCGGTGGCTGGCTTGCCGGTAATCCGAACGTGATTATTCCTTCGATTACGCGGTGACGCGCCTGATTGACAGGCACATGCGATCATCCTGTGCGATGTGGCCCGAAGTCTCCCAAGTATCCCCCCTGGAAGCCGTTGCTTGCCGGCAGCGCTTACAGGTCGGACACGGGGATGGGCGTTTCGTAGATGTGGTGCTGGAACTGGGGCGGACACGGTGGCTTCTGCTGGTACATCTGCTGGTAGTTGCAGGTGTAGATGTTGAAGTTCGGCTGATGGTACTCAATCTCGGGGAAGGACTTGACGAACTCCAGATCCTTCTCCTCCTTCAGGGCGTTGCGCTTGTTGTGCCAGCTGGGGCCCAGCACATCCACCAGCCGATGGCGCAGGCGATAGGCCACCAGGATGAAGGTGGTCAGGGAGGCAGCGGACGCTACCAGCACCACTCCCACCATTGCGCGCGCCTTCGAGGGGCGCTGATGACAGCCCAGCAGCTCGGAGCTAATCTCCCGCAGTGCCTCTCCCGTGAACCGCTCCGGATACTGGCAGATCACCTGGCTCTGTTCCGTTTCCAGCTCCGGTTTGTCGCGCAGCAAATCCTTCATCCAGCGCAGATGGCAGTTGCAGGCGAGCGGATTGCCGGAAATGTCAAAGTTGCGCAGCTGCTTCCACGGCAGCAGCTCCTCGCGGAACGTCCGGAACGCGTTGTCGCGCAGAATCACGTTCTCGATGTGGGGCAGCCCCGAGAAGGCGCCCTCGTCCAGCTCCTGCAGCATGCGGTTCGAAGCGATCACGATCGTGTCCAGGTTGGTGTTGGAGGCGAACGCACCGGACTGGATGCGCTGCAGGTTCAGTGCACCCGAGATGGACACTTTGCGCAGGTTGGAAAGGCCGAAGAACGCTCCCTCCGGGATCACTTCAAAGTCGTTCTGTCCGATCGCGAGCTCCTCCAGACGCGCCAGCACACTCAGAGCCACGGTCGGCACCTTCAGCAGATGATTGTCGGAGATGTCCAGGGATCGTACGTTCTCCAGACCACGAAACGTATCGATCGTCAGGTTAACCAGCATCGAGCCGCGCACATCCAGCCGACGCAGATGCTGCAGTCCCTCGAACGAGCCGGGCTGAATCTGGTTCAGCGTGTTCAGCCCCAGGTACAGCTCAGCCAGCAGCCGGAGCGGCGTGAACGAAGGCGTAGGAATCACGTTGATCGCATTATCGTCCAGATGCAGAATGCGCAGATAGGGCAGACCTTCGAACGCTTCCGGGTGCAGCGTAGCGATTTGATTTTCCCCCAAGTTTAGCTCCTCCAGCTTGGGCAGGGCACGGAAAAGACCCTTGGTCACTTGCTCTATGAAATTGCCACGCAAATTCAACACTCGCAGTTCATCCATACCGGCGAACGTTTTGTTACCGATCGAGGCGATCTTGTTGTTGTTCAGGTGCAGCTGCAACAAACGCTTCTGGTACCGGAAGATGCTTTTCGGCAGCCCGAGCAGATGGTTGTAGCTCAGGTCCAGCATGGTCAGATCACTGTAGAACTGGATCGACGAATCGATCGCCTTGATGCGATTGAACTTTATCACCAGCCGCTCGATGGCGGGATTGAGCGCGATCGGGAGCACATCCAGCTCGCCCTCGCCACAGGTCACGTGCAGTTTCACATCGTCACAAACACACCGCGCCGGGCAGTAGGCAGCAGCGCCACTCGCGAATGGCGCCAAAACACACGCCAGCACACCGAACACCACACAGAAGTTCTTCACTGACACCATCTTGCGGATTTAGCTGACTCTTGCTAGCTAGAACTGAACTCTTATCCTCTTAAGCTTCGAACCAGAACGTGCGATGTGTTCGGTTTCGAAGTGATCGTCAAAGTGTGGTTCGAGCTGTGCCGGGTGCCCCTTTTTATGCTCAAGGGCCGGCTCAAGCGCTCATGCAGCATGATCGTGTGGCGAGATCTTCGCTCCGCTCACGCTCATTCTCGCGGATGTGATGGAATGCACTCACTCTCGCAGCATAAATGAGTGGCAACAGGTCGCTCCCGTGCTCTCTTGTTTTGGGTCTGAGATAGCTCTCTATTTGTTTTGAGAAGAGCACCCAAAAAGAAATTGAGAAGAGATGAGGATCAAATGATCGTTGAGTTTGTATTCCAGGCATGGCATTAAAGTACGATGCATTTCGAATAATGTCTTCTCTTCAGGCAAAGAAAGAAATTGACAAAAACGAGGCACGAACGCCACCTAGAACCTATCCCAAGATAGCTTCATCTTGAGAAACCGGCGAGTCTGGGAAGCATAATTCGGCAATTTATAATCGTCTTGGCGTGCAATGCACCTGCAGCACCATGATTCCCGTTTTTATGTGTCTGTGTGTGTGTGTGTCTGTGTGTGTGTTTTGTGTGTGTGTGTGTGTGTGTGTGTGTGTGTGTGTGTGTGTGGTGTGTGTGTGTGTGTGTGTGTGTGTGTGTGTGTGTGTGTGTGTGGTGTGTGTGTGTGTGTGTGTGTGTGTGTATCTTCTTGCCCGAGAACACACCGGCAAACGGGTGCAATGGAGCCTGGCACAAAATTATGATGATGACATTGTAGGAATTGGAAAGGTTGTCTTTTAATTTAAAATTCTAACACACAAAAACAACGCATCATTGCTGCACGGTGTTGGCAATTCTTGGCGTGTACAGACGATTGCTCAACGTCAGGCTACCCCAGCAGCATAAACACACAGTACCGGAAGACTTTCGCCGCTTTGATGATGCGCCTGAGCTTATGGGGAGCAGCTCACCGTGCTGGCTTTGTACAAGGATGAATAATTCATACGAAAATCCAGCTCGAGTCCGTTTTGCAGCTAGCCACTTGATCCTTCCCGTGGGCCGGGTTCGGGTTTGTTTTTCCAAGCTTCGTCAGGTTCTTTTGCTGCCACGCTCTGCGTCTGGCAGTCAAGTGTCCCACGGGGAACACTCTCCCCCGGCTCGATGACTGACACCGACTGGAAACCGAACCGCTTTTCCTCCTTCCCCTTCTGGCACGCCCCGGTAGAGTTAAATTGACTTTTGAGAGGACCATCCCGAGTATCATTGTTTTGATTTGATGCTCGTCTGGCGGATGCGTTCTTGGTGGTTGTGGTGTCCCAAGTGTTCTGTGTGCCTTTACGATTGTTACCGTGACGTGTCGAGCTGCTTAAAGCTGCCAACGCTGCTGCCAAGATCGGTGCTGTCAGATATTGGAACCGAGGCTATGGGAGTTTCACACTTTAAATCAACTCAACTGCGCACACACACACATGACACTCGACGGCCGGTTCGGGGAACTTTCCGGACGAATGGGAGGAATCCAATCCGCGCTGTTTGGGTTTGGTTCGCGCCTCCTAGTGAACGGGTAATTGAAGTAAAACAATGCCATTCTTACAAAAGCAGCATTGTTGGTTTGGCTTTGATGGCCACACCGTTTGTTTGTTGATGGTGTTCATGGTTTGTTCACGGTGCGACTAAACATAAACGATCCTGGTGGTGTATAATTGTTTCGCATGATAATTGATCGGCTGCTGATAAACGCGTTCGGTGGGAGAGGAGCGATTCTTGGGATGGCCCGTTTCCTTTAAACTGCTGTATCATGCTTTTGAATGAAGCTGATGTTGGTTCTAACGTCATCAAAAAACTAAAGAGCAAAAATGATAGTCATTCTTTTGGTGGAGAATGAGTTTACCTTAAAGAAAGAGTAAGATGTTATGAGTGACGATTCATAGCTGAAATATCTGACGTGTCTAAACATCTGAATGATTCAGTTTTTGTCAAAGATTTGTATCCCATGCATCGCCAAAAGATGATGTTGTTTTGTTGATTCGAATGCTAAAATTGTCATTTCTTTTGAAATCAAGAACATTTACATTGTTCCGGGAGATTCTTACCCACCGAAATATTGTTACACAAACCCAACTTTTTATTTTTCGTTAGAATTCTAATTCGTTGAGCTTTATTTACAACTTTTAGATTGAAAATTCTCAATGACATCCGTCCTAAGGTACCTCACCACAAGTGAGATGTATCTGTCTTCCCATATGGTGTCAAAGTAAAATTAATCAGAGAATGTACAGTTGTGATAATGTTTAAATAAATGAAAAAAGCAAAAAGTGCCTCTACACACTTAAAGGAATTCCAAGTGTTTCAAAACAAATTTACTAAACGAATCCTTAATTAACCACTTTGGCATAGTACTAGTGACATTTATCAAAGAAAAACTATGATAAAAATAATACAATATTAAACAAAATAATACTGCTGTTAGAAAAGTATAAAACAAATTGTTCGTTCCGATCGTTCCGTCCCGTAGCGATTTGTAAATAGGCTATATTAATGCAAATAGACTAGATTATAAATTTATGTAATAGAGTAAAGATTAGTGTAGATAAGGTGAAGGCTAGATTCTCTTTCGTTATCATTTTTTCTTAGACTATAAGTCCTCAATGTGACCAGGGTTTTTTTTTTTTTTTTCAAAAAACGTTTCCCTGCAGAAGAACTCCACTCTAATGCGATGGCTGAAACATGGTCCTATCATGGCGTGTGAACTGTTAAATTTATCCAGTATATTGTGTAAAAGGCACAAAAGGTCTAATATTAATCAGAGCTCCACTATATTGTAATTCAAAATAGTGAACAATGAAAATAAATAATAAAAAAAAAATCAATAAATAGTTTTAATCCTATACGCTGACCTATTCAGATTTTAATTCGTTTTGAAAATCAGAGTTGGATGATTTGATTTATTTATTTTTATTGGTTACCGTATTTTTAAAGTCTGCTGTAGATGAATTTCGGGTCATTTGAATACCGCTTTGTTTAATTCCGGTTAATTAAATTGTTTCATTAAATATTAAAATTTAATAAATTTATCTCAACAGTTATAACTAACTGCAACAATCAGATCTGAAAAGGATGAATTTGCACAATACTTTCAGTACAATAACAAAATCACCATAAGCATAATTGTTGAAATAGTATACTGAAGGTTCATAAACAATAAAAAGCTAATTGTTAGACATTCGCACTGAAATAGGTTTGTTTTGCACTATTTCACTTAATTTAAATAGCGCTTTACTTTTAATGGTTGCCTCTTGCTATAGAAACATGATAGTCCCAAACAGCAGCGCTTTTGATTTTTTACTGGAAATTTATTCCACACGATCAGATTCCCATTTCAACTGTTTCAAACCCTCATTCAAATGTCTAGTGTCCCCATTCCCAGGGCCACTCCATACCAACTTGACATAAACACACGCGTAGCCCAGCGATCAGAACACATACATTTGTCAATAAAAATGCAAATTTTACATCACTTTGGAAGGAATGTAATTAATTAAACTCCCTTCTGCTCACCCAAAGGGTTCTCGGGCTTCCCTCCCCGGCCACACAAAATCGATACACGTTTGAGTGATAGTCCGTGCGAGCCCGCGGTTTTCGAATCGCGCTGGGGAATTTATGTGTGGAAACATCCAACTCGCGTCCGGTTTCACCGTCGACGGCCCTTTTTTTTACGTCCCAAAAAGGGAGCCTAATTAAAAACGCATTTCCTACTCGCGTATGCTAATTTGTGATGCATGTTAGCTACACCACCCGGGCGAATGGACCGCAGCAAATGTGCCGGCTCGTCTGAGGTCGTTTGACCACGGTCGTTCCTGTTACCTTTGCCGCGTCGTCTCCCCAAAACTGCAAAGCTCTAGTTTTGGTTGAGCTGAAAATCGATCCCGAACAGAGTTGGAACCATAGCGAGTTGGCACCAGAAAGGGGCAAGTAGGTACAGATCTGAGGTCCCAGGAAGCCCAAAAACGACGCAGCAATTCCCCCTGCGGGTGAGTAGCCGTGGCCGTTTCAGCGGGGCGACCCCGAGGAACGTGACGCGCTTTACGGGAATGAAAAATGACTCCCGAAAAAGTTGCCGTGTCTTTGGAGGTTTTGCTTCTTAACTCGTTGGGTTTAGGGTTTCGTGCACAACTCCCCTGGGGTCGTCCCTTCTGGGCAGGTCACCTGCGGGGAGGGTCCGGAATGGATGGAGAAATAGACTCAAGACGGCACGGAATTATTGATGGCCCGTTTTGGAGCCGTCACCGTCGTCGTCCGCGGCCAGGCAAACCCCGCTCACGCCGGGGTGCCTTGTAAAGTACCCTCAGGAAAAACTCGACTCCGAAAAGGAACGTGTGCCAGAAGCATGAACTTGTTGGTAGAACAAAGAACTGCTGTGACCAACCCACACAGCCTTCCGATCCCCCGGCTCCAGCAAAAGCACTCGGAGGAAATAAAACGGTTTACAAATGTAATTAAAAATTATAATTTATCATGCCACCACCGATCGCCCGCCGGTGGGTCGCTTCTCGCCCTCCTCCCGTCCGTCCAACGCTTCCACTGTTGCAAGCATCATTTTTTTTGACCGTGGCGTCTAGGAGTTGCTCGCCAGTCTTCCATCATTCTCCGGTTTTGTCGGGGTCCGGGGTGGAAGCTTTTGCCGCGTCTAGAATTTTGAAGTCAACGCTTCTGGCTGTTTTGGGGCGAGTGCTCTCGTGCGCACCTCTTACCCTAAGGGTGACGAACGGAACGCCCAAACGGAAGACGGAAAGCCAGCACCCGTTCTCCAACACCAAACTTGCCTTCTTTAGAGTAAAAAAAAGGAGAAGAAAAAGCATCCAAGAACAGAACCACCAAGACGAAGGCGAGTTTACTCTCGTTTCGATAAATGATTAAATACTGACAGCACCGAAATGCACGCTCTCGAAGGCACTGGATTATTAATTTGGGTCCCTCTTTAAGGGGACCGATCGGGTGCTCGGGAACGAAAACCACCACCACCGCAACCACCGATGCCGCCGCTATCTCCGGTTTTGGATTCCGGTATGTCTTGAGCTCCTTGAGTCGGTCTTTCTTCGCCTCCGGGTGAGGTGAATAAATGTTTGATTTAATTGCTGATCGGCGACCAACGATCGACATCACCAAAGTGTAGGGTGCGCGTGCGTCTCTTTTTTTGGGAAAGTTTAACATTACCCCTTATTTGTTGACGACAGCGGTGGTGTTGGAGTGATGACCGGATCGTGGTTGAACAAATTGATAGCCGTTATCTGTTTCTCCAAAATTGGAATGAACGTTAAGAATGCGTTGCACGCAGGTCGGCGGTCGGTGATCGGAGAACACTTTTGTAAACCCACGATAAGAAGCTGAGAAGGGTGAAGAGCTACAAGAATATACCTTATTGTGGTTTGATATTCCAATTCATAAAGATTTATTGCCCTGGTTTAATTTAGTAGTGAACTATCAAAACTGGTAACTGTGGGATATTTATTTTACGTTGAATGAAATACAAACGAGAATAGTTATTGCAAAATAAGTATAAAAGCATTCAACAATGTTTAATAACAGATCATATCTTACATTTTATTTTCCAAATTCTGGATTGTATTTGTGATAAATTTGTCAATAAATGACTTGTCTTGATTTGGTTTCTTTTAAATTGTTATTTCATTATCGTTTTCTGAGATTTTTGCCTAATATTTATTCTTTTTTTTTCATAATCAAAACCCCTGATTAGTCAAAATAAATACCTTTTTTTAACATTTTCTTTAAAAAGGACTTTAATTTAGAACCAGTTGTGTCAAGTTGTTCAAGAACAATGTAACATTTGTATGGAGAATTTCGTTCAATAATTGAAATATGGTCATCTTAGAGGGTTAATGAGCATGCCAAATTTTCCTTCTCGTTGTCTTTTACTTAAATTACAGAGGATTGAACACCTTTCTAAGGTAATTCAATGTTTAACTGATACTAAAAAATGAATAAATTGTGTCTAGTTTATTGGAAAAAATCAACAACTAAGCGCTTTGGAGACCTCTCCGCTCTCGTGACATATTTATTGATGAGAACAGGCGTACCCTATATGGATAAAACGAAAAATAACTAGCTTAGTTAATCCTTCAAAATAGCCAAGCAATGCACTGAATTGCATGTAATATCCTATTTTGACGACACCGGATCAAGACAAAGTGCAGGGAAAAATAATTGGGGATTATGGGTAAGATAGCCTCAAAGTACTCTATTTGTCTTGTTGCCTCAAGTGTGCAAGACACATGCGTTGGCAAGTAAATAATTTTAATAAATATAAACAAATAATTAAAGTTCAACAAAAAGTTGCTTTCAAGCAACAAAATCAAAACAAATTCAAAATCTAGTTCACTGAACTATTATTTAAGCTTTTAGGTGAAGGCATTCCTTCTTTTTTACATGAAATTTGCTCTAAAGTGAAACAGGCCACAAATCAACCAAAAAATTCTGTATTTAAACTGTATTTTCTACTTAACGAGTCAAGCTATTTCTAGCACTGCCTAAAAATTATCATTGCCATACATTCTTGCTTCTTTTCTTGTAACTCAACGATGCCCCATGCATCTGGTTTCAACCATTTCTACGCCAAATAAATTCCGCCAATCTGATAAGAAAAGCGAAGGCATAAACCGGGCAATAGTACCACTTAAGGCCGAAAATTAACAACATCATCACAAAGAACCAAATGTCTACTAAAAACAAATTTATGTTTTTAAATGGTTCTATTTACCTTTTTTATCATGGGGCCGTTGCTTCTGCCGCTCTGCTGCTTCTGAAACATCGCACAACAAATTAGACCGGCCGGCGATGCTTACACACAAATGGGAAGCGCAAAGCGCACCCAATGTTATAATTTACTTTAAATAGAATGAGATTTTAAGCAAACGTTTGACACAAATGTCTCTTTCCGCCGTCATAAAGTATATGTAATAAAAATATGTTTTTATACTTATTGCTTCCCGGAGAAGGGGGAGATTTTTTTTTTTTGGTGGAACACAGCCAACCAAATAAACAACATTGCGGTGGGCTGCTGCATACATTTTCGTAGCGCGGACAAGACGCGGACGAACTTGTTTGATCGTTTGCATTAATCTAAAAGATTAGGAAAAAACTACATTCCTCCAGGTATGCGCCACATTTTCATCCGGAGGGTCTCGGTTGCATATAAGTGGTGAAATTTATCCACCCTCCGCTTCCTGCTGGATGGAATGGAAAACGAGCGAAGAGAAACGAAGCAACATTGCCACGTTCACGGTCCTATGTGAATAGGACGCTTCCGCACTCACCCGTGTTCTAGACAATGATTTGCCTTTGATGGTGGCCCGTTTTTCTTCTTCGGGGGGAGGATCGGGGAAAGATTCGGTGGCGATTTACAAGTGCACCTACATTATGTAAAACCCCTCTCGACTAAACCCTCCCAAGCGCGATATAATGAAGCTCTAAAACTCACTCGAAACAATGGGCCGTTATGGTGCGCGGACGAAAATGGACGAAATGGGAAACTAAACTTCTTTATTTGTTCTACAAGTTAATTTTCATCTACCAAAGGTTTCGTGCGTACTCCACACAACGTCGGTAGCGGGCGTGCGGGTCCCTACGAACGCTTGTCACGGCTGGACGCTCGGAGTGTTAAAACAAACACGCACTCTGCACTGTCGCGCTAGGAAAAACGCGGACGCCCGATAATAGACGGAAAAATATGACTCGTTTTAGCATTTTATGACGCGGCGTCACCACTCTTCCACCGAATGTGAGTGCGCACTGACACTGCAGCTTGACTTCCGTCATTAGGCGAGCTGACAAGTGGATTATTATGTGGAAGCATGCCGCATGGGTTAGACATTTAGAGAGAGAGTGAGAAAGATCTACGCATCTACCCTTGCAATGCCCGTGCTCACGCTTTCTTCGCTCGGTCGCGTGTTAAACCTTGGGAATGCAAACAAAAGCTTCCTGCTTAAAACGGCTACGAGTGAGTGAGTGACAGCTCGGAAGCCCCCGAAACGGTTCTGCCCTTTGCTTTTGTTTGAGCAATATTTGCGGCTCCAATGTTCAGTCGCTGTTCGCTTTTAAAACTATGCCGATCGGATAAGAAGAGTTGTCGTCTACGTTCTAGGAGCGTTGCAAATAGGCCCGGTGGACGCCAAAATGGGGCGCTGCTAGACGAAGCATAAATTTCCAAAAGCCCAGGAAGAAAGTCTGCACCGTCATTCAATAGGGTCTGCCACGTTCTGGAAGGCGATAATTATCATAAATAAAGTATAATTATGGCCAGGTTTTGTTATGATAATTGGCAGCTGATTTGGAAGACGTTTCCGAGCGGGGCGTTAGACGGCGGCTGCTGATGCGGCTGCCTTCACGCGCACCGGGGAACCTAGTTCGCTGCTGCTTCAGGGTCATCCTTCGCACAGGCCAGACAGTTTACCTCCAAATGATGGGTGTTTATTGCATGCACACCCTCACCATGGGTCGCAGAAAGAGACGAACTTCGGGGCATAATGGGTTTTCAGGAGAAAGACCCTATCCGTAGGATGAGCCCGGCGGTGAACAACTTTTCCGTGCTTAATGGACTGCAGCGTGTGGCGTGTGGTGCGGGATATTCACTCGAACGTTAAATTCGTTTTTGACAACCTCCAAAATGCAATTGTCCTTCCGGTGTTAGCGGGGATGGCCGAAGGTTTTACAGACGATTGCTGCTCGCAGCCGAGTGGAAGGGACAGTTGGCAATTTGTTCTAATTGCCTGCACACGACAGCGAGAGCATGAGCGGCAGTGACGGCTACGGTGTGCCAAGGTGATAAACCTTACGGCCAAGGGCACGCAACGCACAGTTGCAATAATGTTTTGCCGTTGAGTTTGGAAAGTCCTTGGAAAGAAATTATGATGTGGAGTGAAAACTTCACAAAGCAAAAGGCTCTCAAACATTCCAGCCAAGGTTTGGCAATGTTCCTGGAACTTAAAATTGGAATGATGAGAATAGAATGTCTTGAGAAGCACACCCCGTTTGTTATTAAGAGCCCATCGATCGGGCCGAAAAGACTGAAATCTGAAGAGACATCCGTGTGCATCAAACACCAAACACAGCTTTCGATCGAGCTGTCACTTGTACGAATCATAACTGCTGCTCAAGAGCGAAACTTCGGTTCTCGGGAACAGGCAGCACACGAGGCCTTGATATGCCCGTGAGCTGAGACCAATATTGACACAAATTTATTCAAATCACCAACTTCAATTTGAAGACCATTCCAGCCGGACTGACGCGGCACCATCATTCAGGCTCCCATTAATCGAACGACGGCCACTCGAGCTCCCCGAGCAGTGGGCTTTCGAAGGTGTGAAGTACGTGATGGGTTCCGTACCGCTGAAGATGGTGCTCTGGTGCTCCGGGCGTCCCAGCGGAGGCTTTCGACTTGATTGCTTGATATGTGCCGCCGATGAGCGGGGTAGAACCGTTTGCAGATCGAACAGTTCCTCCTAAAAACTGCGCCGGCAAACAGCTGCTGCTGCAGATCCATTCCCTGGGCCTGGGATCTTTTCACTCTCCGCGCTAGTGGCTGCGTTTTTCGGAACCTGTTGGAGCTGGCTTCCAAAACCCAATCGATAGTCCGCTCTCTACCAGTCATTAACATTCTTCAGCTGCTGCTGGTGCTGCTGTTCAAAGCGATGAAGCAAAAAAAAAAACCGTTCCCAATCGTTTGCCAGCTTCCTGACCCCGACGGACGCATGCAAACGCTTCGCTTAATGAAATTTACACCGGCCAACAGTGTTAGTGTTGGTTTTTTTCTCCTTCTTCCTCTTTATTTCCCGGCTACGGGTAGTGGCAGTTTTCTTCTGGGCCTCACCTCACCCCAACCACCCATTACCACCGGAAATCTCAACCGGCGGCCACTTAATCGACGGAGATTGTGCCTGTGTGCTTTGAATTTCCATCGGGGGAGCGATGCTGCTTTGGTGTTGTGTTGGTTTTCGTTGTTTTTGTTGTTGTTATTGCTTTGCTGTTTTTACTCTCTTTTGCGATTCATTCGTTGGTTAATTCCACTTTTGATTTAATTTCCTTTCAAATTAATTAATCTCACATTAATCCACTCGATGGAATTTACATATTTATTACAAACCCCGCAATGAAGGCAGGGTGGCAGGGCAGGGGTGAATAAGAGGCCGGGGCAGTTGATAGTTAGCACATCTGGGCTTTGGTTCAAGTGGACGGTGGCAAAAGTTTTGCAGTTATGCACGGTTAGAGTTAGAAATCGGTTGTATTTAACATTTTGACTGGATTGTTGAAGTTGTTGTAACTAAACTAGGTTAATTTACAGTTGAAGTGGATGAAGCACCAGATAAGAAATAAATAACCTGATAATGTTTAACAATTAAAGACATTTAAATTTTTACCATCTAGATCCTGAAAAATACATTCAAGTAGAATAAATTAGCTGTTGATGTTTATCAAAAATATAATCATCATCAATCATCCTCAGTATTTGAAACCAATTCTACAGCTTCTAAATATACACCAATACTCGTTTTAATATCTTCCACAATTTATCTAAATAGGATCAGTTTTGGAGTGTTTGAATGTTCTACTATTTTATATTTGACCTAACAAGGTCATGAGCCTTTTTTGGATCCCGGGTCAGGCTTGATGGTTCTTGTTGTATAAGGTCTCAAAATCTCAATTTTTTAGTATGAATTGCAGAACTTTTTTCTGCTCATCAACTTCAAGTCTACTGTCAATATCAAATGACTCTATAGAGCTCCAATGTTTCATTCCTAGATTGAAGGATGTTTGTTTGATACCAGATTAAATTGAAGTTAGTATGTTAGCTTCCAGATCTTTGGGATATTTGTTTAAATTTTTGTTTCCTTATCGCAAAAAACATGATAAAATAAAATGATAATTTATTCAGACTTCCGTATTATTCACTTCAATCCTAGGTCATCAAGAAAAGACGTAAGCAACTTATTTCAGTCATAAGAGGCTGACACGTCTTGAAACTCTTGCAACTCTTCATGGAAAATGGATATTATAAAATCTCCACTTTACAGATTTGGTTACCAGACCTCCTGAAGATTCCTCTATCAACTGTGATTTGCAAAGATGTTTCCTCCATGTTTTGTAAATATATTACCCACTGATACCAGTGTAAGACCTTGATAAGAATAATGTTGTAAGAGCGTACTAACATTCCCTGGAATTCCAAGTAATTCGAATTTTTAAGTTTCAAAGGGACATAAATAATTAACGTTATTTTTAACGTGTAGATAATTTTACCCACGTCAAATTCATCTTCAGTTCCATTGTGTCCAACTGTACCAGCTTGTTTAAAAAAACTGATGTTAGTCCTGTGGCTTCAGAGATCAAAAACAAATTCGATCCAACAAAAAAGCCCCTAAACCGGTCATAACATAGCTGTCACGGGCGACCAAAAAGGCTTACCTACCAAAACATGGGAGGTGATACCAAAAAAAGAAACGAAAAAAAAACACACATACAAACACATACACGGCTGCGATGCGGTTTAAGTTATCTGATTTCTTTTCACACCCCCAAAACCCACACGGCCGATCAAACGATCATTAATCCACATTTGACATAATATCGTTCAGCTACCGCCGGCTGACGTTTCTGACTGGTGTTTTTGAATATTCATACGCGCAGATAGGTTATGGAGAGTTGTTTTTTAATGTTTCCAATGTTCTCCTCCCTCAACTTCCCCCAACATCCCCAAACTTTGGTTTGTTTGCCCGGTCTGTTTTGATGGGAGAAAAACACCGCCACCGGAGGGACCACCTGTACAAGATAGGCAGGGGCAAAATATGCAAAAAAAAACCCGACTTCACCCCTTTCTAAATCCCACAAAGTGTAGAATAGCTTCCACTACCGGATCGGGTGGGGAAGTAATTACGTTTTCATGAGCAGTGTTTTTTTTCTATTCCACTCCTCCTTCGGTTTCCCACACCACGAAAATTGACCTACGGTTGTGCTCGGTTGGTTTTAATAAGCGCAGCCCGGTATGCAGGAATTTGGACTGTATAGTGAGGCTTCGGTATGCAAATTGTGGTGCTTGATTAGTTGATGGAATGCTGGAGAGGCAACACATCGAGCCAATAATTGCCAAAAAGGTTAAAGACCGTTTCGAAAACCAACCCCGAACGCCAGAGCTGCCCTATCCCAGACGGCACTCCTCGTGGAGTCGACCGACGGGGAAATGAAGTTCTGTCTGAAGCCGGGGGGAAATGGTGCTTCGGATGCTGCTAGCCACTGGCTAATTAGATCCATAATCCGTTATCGTTCTGATCAATCATTCATGGAAAATTAGCCGTGGAAGGAAAGCGAGTTTGCAAATATTCTCATGACCAGAAACACGCATAGGTTTGTTTTTTCTTTCCTGATTGTTCCGATCACATCTACATCCATCGAATAACGAATGGGCATGGTTGGATAATTAAGATATAAAATTCTAATCTCGTTTTTTCGTCCCTCCCTGTATATCCCTGTTTGGAATAATCTATGATGTCAGTTGATGGGGAGTGGCTGCCTTTGGCTGCGTGGATATGATTGGCGATTTGCGATTGAAAGTCAGCAAATATTATTATTCAATAGCCTGCGAAAGGATTCACAGGCAGAAGCGAGTAAAAATTGAATATTCATCTTCCAGCCCGCTCGCTTGCACGCTTGTTGTAGGATCAAGTCGTTTTTTAGAGCCTTTAGCTTTACTTTAGCACGCAACGGGGATTATGAATGCTGTGTGTGGGAAATGGAGTAAAAGGATGGCCAAGGATGAATACAAGCTCGTATAATTTTTATGAGCACATCAAAAATCTTCCTCACTACCACCAGCAACATTTTGGGTGCGGATACTGTAATATAGATAACGTATCCAAAACATATTTAAATAATCATTGGTATGCTCACTGTATGATATTATTATATCGTAACCCTGTATCTGTATATCTGTCTTCAACGTATCTGTATTAAAATGGTTTTGGAGTTCTGAGTAATAACAAGAATTAATAGAAATCCAAAATAATTAGATCGTGAAAACCGTGTTATTTACTTTAAAAGAGTATTTACCAAAGGTAAATGAATTACCGTACTCAATCAAACATCTTTAGATATACTTGTCCCAGAAGATCTAGTATGAATTAATGTATAAATCGATCTGTTTCTCTTACCCTATCAGTATGATTGACCTAGCCATCTCCATGTACCCAAATGTTTGGCGCAAAGCAAATATCAAATCCCAAGAATTCGCCATACCAATCTCTCCTGAAACTCCGTTCTTTTCTGATGGTGCGGCATAAAACGTTTTACGACACCGGATGACTCCGTTTTCCATCACCCATAAAAAGAAGCCCAAACTGCTCGGCCCAGCCAATTCCGAAATTGCTGCTTTTGACCATGGTAAAGTAACCTAAAATAAAAAGAAAAAAGAAACACACACAATAGAAAGTGCACACGAACGGGTAAGGAAACGGTTTTGCAGAGTGCAGTGAAAAAAGGGGGAAGTAGTTGCACGAGCGAACTGCATGTCAAGTAGTTGGTGTTCAATTTTTCTTCCGCCGTTGAAAAGATTTTAATTATTTTGCACCATCGCAACGGAACTTTAGGTGGAAAACTTAACATTCCGGTGCGCGCCCAATATTCATTTCGTTTCTGATATGTTTTTTCCCCCTGAAGCCTCTTACCTTCTCTGCACTGTAAAATCGTTGGAAAAACTTGCGGAAAGAATCACGCACACAAAAAACCGAAATCTTCATACACTTTCTTTTGGGCGGTGGGTTTTTTTTTAATTAGTTAAAGAAAGAAAACGTACTCCTACAAGGAAGTAGGAAAGCGCTTCACGCGCGGTTCATGTTTTCTTGCTCCACGCCGCTGTTACGCTTATCTTGAAGTGAAAAGGTTAAACCATCGGGATCACGGGTAGGTGAGAAACGCTCCCAAGTGGGTTTGCCGCCGCTCATGCCGTCGGTTGGAATTGGATGGAAAAAGTTTTATTTGCTTTCGCAGTGGCACCCATATAACCCTTTTACGATAGTACGTGCCGCGCGCCTGAACGATCGCACCGTCAATGATCCGTGCTTTTCTGCTCCACGCTCAAATAGCGTACGGGATAGCGTACGGGATACGGTTTTAACCGCTCCTATGATTAGGAAGAAATAGAAATGCTGCTACCTTTAATTTGCCGGTGGAAAAGATGAACCCACGGAACCCACCGGTATGAGTCTGAAGGGCCAGGAGGCGATGGAGGCAATCGCAGCGATGGAGCTCACACCGCCATGTGAATTGATTTATTGCAAAAACACCAGACCTCGGCCGTGTGTGTGCGTGTGTGTTCGGGGATCGTGATAGCGGGCTGTGTGAGGTTGTGTGAGCAGTTCGATAAGCGGATTATCCCCCGACGCCATCCCGATTAAGCTGTCTCTAGGTGGGTGCTGCTAGCTCGAAGTCGTTGCGCGGGCTAATTGGCTCCCGGGATGCGGCCCGGCCAGCAGGGCCACCATAAACGGGACAGCGCGGTGGAGCAGGAATCGCACGATATAAATGATATTTATTTTAGCTCTAATGAGTGTCATGCTGGGCGCTGCGGAACTTAACCAGCATATCATTAGTGGCTTTATGGCGGTTCGATTGTTATCAATGTTCGTTAGAAGCGAGTGAGACTCAGTGACCTAACGGCGAGTTAGAATAAGGAACGGATGCAAAGAATGAAGAATTGAAGAATTGAAATAGAAAAGTCAAGCATTTTTTTTCACAGCATATTTTTGAGTAATGTTTTTTTGGAAGAAATAGCAAAATCAAATCCACAATAAAAATATTCTTTACATGAGTTCTTATGGCTTAAAATGGTAATGAAACTTGATTTCCTCAACATTAAATTTCAACATGTGGCTGATATGCTTTTTTAGATCGTTTTGTCACATTACATATTTGGATATAGCTGAATATTTTCGCAATGCTTCAATGAATCATTTTTGAATTATTCTTGGTTTAACAGCCTTTATGGGAGACCTAATAATCAATCCATGCTGTTGGACGGATTTGCTGTTGGATTTGAAATGAGAATTGAACCTTTTATAGCATGTTTGTATTGTTTCTGTGTACTTGAGCCGGTCTCAAACGCAGTGAAATCTATCTTCCGTGATTCTTCAAGAGACCGTCAGCTTATAGAGATAATCATATGGAGGAAAACTAATGAAGGTGTTGCTATGAAGTATCGAAGAAACCACCATAATAACCTTGAGGAGACATTCATCTTAATGAGACATGAAATGTAAGGAATAAGACGGGACCGTCAAAATGATCATGTTAAAGAAACAATGCATATTGAGACTACATCTTAGAGAGATTTCACTGTACTCAAATACTCAACTTGCGTAACTTCACCGAATCTCAAGAATAACTATCCGGCAATTGATAGGCTTGAATGTTTGCCTTTCAGCGAAAGTGTAATCAGTGTATTCGAGTTTTGTTAGCCTATAGAAAGTCGCGTTCTATATTGAATTTTTTTATTTTTTTGTTGAAAAATGGTTATAAAACTTTGATTTGATTGTTAATGATTGGCTGGTTTTATAATAAATTGAAAAAATAAGTGTGCTTCAGTACAAAAAAAAATCAATCTTTGTGGATATGCTCTACTCAAGCGGAAGCAATCTGATCTTGATTTGGCGCTTGGTTTTGTATGGAGTATTTACATAATTTCAGATGAAAATTCAAACCCTAGACAAAAAATAGCTAGAATCTCAAAATGTTATATTTCTGTAAACAATTTTACATTCATGTCACACTTTCTGTTTCACTCGCCAAATTTAAGGAGCAAATTGTTAGTCTTTAGATGAATTTAGTTTTGGATTTTATTTGAGGCCGCTTATGTAAAAATTTATTTACATTCAAATAGTTAATTATAATTTTTTCCTTTCATTCCCTTGAATTTACAACAATGTTAGAGGATATTTGTTGTGTTTCCAACAATGGGGCCCTTTTCGTTTGAAGTTCGTAGGCTGACATTTCAGCCTGTCAGCTGTTTATATTCTATAGCAGTTTTCGAGCAGCTATCTAAGTGAGTATAATATACAGGTGGGCTTATCCCAAGGTGTATGAATTTAGAAGGCTGATTTTTATCGCTTCTGCTTCTGAATGAAGATTTTAAGAGTGTTTTGTGTGTTCGTCAAGCCTTCAGAAAGCTTGTTTAAGCCATAGCTTACACCAGTCCCGTCAAAAAGTGATGTTCAAAATTGGTTCTAAAAAATGCTATGAAACCATCTGTACTACATACACTTTGATTCTAGATTCCATCACCTGATCTCTTTAATGCACCTTGGGATAAATGTAAACAACACCGTGTTTTCGAGCAGGTACTCGAATCTAATTCTAGCTTTGTGGCTAGAATAATCTAGACTGAAAATTGAAGGCTAGTTTTTTGTGTGGTTTTGTATGGAGTGTTTACATGATTTCAGCCTCGAACTGTCTAACTCCATACGAAAAACTAACTAGAATCGTGAAGGCCCCCAATATCATTTTTTTAAATCCCATTTTGTCAATAGTCAATTATAAATTATTTAGAATTGTTTTTCTAAAAATCAATCTGTTCAAATGACTGTTTGTAATAATAATCAAATAAACAAAAATAGTAATAGAAATACTTCGGAATTCTTCAGACGTCCCAAAAACAAACAAAAATAATTGGGATTTTTGTCGTTTTTTTATCTCAATGCTCGATATTTATACATTGTTAAACCGTGCCCAATCAATCGCAGCCGTTCCGGCCTGCACACACGCTATATTTGTTCGGTTTCGTCAAGTTAAGCTGATTGACGCTAAAACACGCATCAATCAAATGAATAATTCACATCGACGATCCACAATCCCCAGTGGCGGTCCTTCTCTTCCATGTTTTTTCCCCATCTTTCCTCATCATCCCGGCTGCAAATTTTCAATAAAATGCACACACCCTGCCGATGCATTAACCGTACTTCGTTCCGTTTTGGCCACATCGTCCGGAGGGTCGCATCAGGCTGTACCGAGGCAGTTGCCTGGCCGGGCCTGAAGGCTGATAGCAAAACAATAAACAATTCCAATTCCCGATACACATCCTAAAACCGATGACAATCAACAGGATTCGCCCTGTCATTGTGGGACCGGGTTCGGGGAGTTAGTTTTTTTTAAGCCATTGATCCACGTAGGATGATCGTAGAGGTTCTGCGAAAATCATACCTGCCATTGGAGAAAGGACATTAATTTATGCAGCGGCCTGGTAAAAATAACATTCTCATGCACCCTTACAACCCATTGAAATAGCATCTGTGTTCGTACAAACTGCACTGATTTCTGACCCACTGATCCGAGCAGGGTGGGTGAAATGAAAAACCCCTTTTTTCTCTCTATAACCCCGAACCCACAAAGTGTGACCGCTTTGTGTGTTCGGGTTTCGCCCGATCATCATTGAATGTCGTCCATGTTTCGGAACCATCCTAAATTCTCCCCCCATTTTCTTTGTTGTCATTTACCCTTCCCGGCACCCAAACGGTGCACGCAGTGGACGGAAGATTAAAAGCAAACAAATGGAAAGGGAGAAAAATCGTGAATCCGGCCTCAAAAATATGTTTTGGCTAATCCAAAATGCAAAATAAATGCACGCACACAAAAGAGCAGGTGAGGTTAAGCTTTTGAGGTCCGGCAGGCGGCAGGCTTTCGGGTGAGTGCGAAATCCCATGGAATGGGAAAGATAGAGAGAGAGGGAGATCGGAATTAAAAAGGACGCCCGGACGGGCTGGCATCCTTTCTGGGGATGTGTGCATTCTCGTGTACACATCGGCTGACCCGGCAAAGGATTAATGAAGTGCATATTGTTATTTCTGTAGCCGGATCCGGTTCACTTTCCGACACACACACACACGCTTAAGGACGGCCGGGTGCAGCGGACACAGCACGAACGACGAGAGGAGCCGGCAGGCTAAAACTCCGCCAAAGGTGTGTAAGCAGCCATGCAAAAGTGTATCCTTTCGCCGTGGCCGTGTGTTCGCCGAAAAGGGGTGAAGATCAGATAAAAAGATTTCTCTGACCAAATCGCAGACACACGGACACCGTGCACACACACACACGCAGGCACCCGGTTATACAGGGAGCGGTTCGAGCAGGTGGTGGCAAAACTAAAGTTGAATTTGTATTTTTATGCTTATCTGTTCTTGCTTCGTTTTCGCCTTGATGTAGCGCTGCAGCATATGGTGAAGTGTTTGCTTTACGAAGCTTATGCGCTGGTCAGCTTTTGCCCGCCCCGAGGGCTGCATTTTCATTCGCATGTAGTTCAAGGTGCTCGTCAGTTGCGGTAGGAGATCCGCTTTTTGAAAGCTTGGAATAACACAAAATATTTTTTTTTTTTTTGCATGTTCGTATGACATGATAATTTTGGTACAGCATGATCTTTTAAAAATAAATTAATTACAAAAAGCTTCTTATTTTAAAAATTATACATTTTAACTATATTCTTCGAAAGAACACGGATTTTTGCATGATTTTGGAACCGTAGCAACGTTTAACGTAACTGCAACATTTGACGAGACAAGCGCATCAGTTGTTTTCGGAAAGCCATCACGCTTAAGGTTCTCCGAAAAACTTTATGAATCCAAATTTTCAAATAAATTGCCCTGGATCTGTCTATACACGTATAGTTGAATACTTCCTTCAACCCAAGACGGATTAATAAGATCAGGAAGTAGAATCTAGAGCATTTTTATAATTCATGACTTGATGTAAGGTCCTCAGAATTCAAATTTTGTCTACATTTATGTAATTTTTTCATGTAATTTATATATCACTTTTTTGCGGTTCAATATATTTTGAAAATAGATTTGGGGCTTTGTGAGTTATTTTTTAACCTTAAAGCATAAATTTAAGTATGTTATTTCGCGTTATTTTGAGTATTTGTAAAATTTATGGTGTTTTCGACATGTTTGAGTATATAAACTAAGAAATCATTTATTTTTCCTATTTCCACATTTATTCCTCATTGTCTACGAGACATATTTAGTGAGACAGACAATTTAAGTGAGATTAGAACTTTTACGTATATGATTTTAATTTTCGTGACTAAAAAAATACTTAACTATTTTGTTGATATAATTCATGTTTTTGATAACATCAAGAAACATATAAAAATGCACGTAGTAATAAAAAAAAATCTGTTTTATTTGCTATCATTTATGTTCGGAAACCGACGCAAAGTCCCTCAACTATGGCCACCCCCCAAAGACCCTTTTCCACCACCTGATATTTTTAATCCACCTTGCTTTTACCCAAAACACTTGTATTGTGACATTGTGTACCGCGATTGCGATATCGAGAGTCAAGGTTGTTTTGAGCATGATGATGTTCCAAAAACAACCGAGGCATTTTTTTCTGTCAAATGCTGCAGTTGCGTTTAATGCTGTTACGCTTGTGAAATCAGGAAAAAAAACCTGTATGTTGATAAAAACATTAGTGTACTAATGGCTTGAGTCTAATTTTAAAAGCTAAAAAAAAGCTTATCAAAAATTGTCAAAGAAAATCAAAAAAGTTTTGTATTTCTACCGAGATTGCAAATTAAATTAAATATTGTATGATACATCAAAAATATTCGATTTCACAATGTTCTTTTTTGTATTTTTAGAATTTACTTGTATGTATTGTGTACGTTTCTTGATACAGTTATCTATTTGAAGTATTAAAATGAATTTACATAAAAATGCAAATTAAATTTTAAACACAAAACTCCGTTTCTCAGAATGCACATAAAACAAGCGCTAGTAATTATATCTGCAATTCCATAACGAGCACCCACCCAGTTACGCCGATTAGGATCACAGGAATGGGCACAAACATGCAATGCCGCGTGTGACACACGCGAAGCTTTCGGTCCCATTTTTTTGTACCGCAGGTCGTGCTTTGGGTGCGCCTTGTTTCACTTGTACCACAGAACGCCCCGAGCCAATATATTATAAAACACGCAACGCATATGACAATGACAAGTGATCACGTACATGTTGTGTTTTTTTCGTTTTTGTACCGCACTGTGTAACCGTCCTACGCCACCGTTAGCCAGCGAAGGAGTAGCTTCACACGTTTGGCGCTCTTTAGGACGCTGTGCTACACGCTACACGGCATCCCCATCCTGGCCGGACGATGGGGCAGATTTCCGGCGGACGAGCGACTCGCGACTGTCACTAATGTTGCCGCTGTAGGATCCCACTTAGAGAGCCTTGGGTGGTGGCGAGGACGCATCCGAAGGGTGTGGTTAAGCATCTGGAGCGAACACTCGCTGCTCCGCGGCATGTTTCCAGTGCGCCCGGAGCTGTGGCAGCCGAGGGTGGAGATAAAATAACTTACTATCACTTCGTACCGCTTCGCTTCCTTTGTGCTTCCGGTGCAGACCGGAACACGCCCCGTGTGCTACCCGAAGAGAAACGATCGTACGTGGTACTACACTGGAGGAGGGGGAGAGAACGATGTCGGTTCTTCCAAAGGCAGCCAAAGCAAAGATGTTTCGCGCGGGCATAGTTTGGAGAAAACAATGCTGCGAGCATTCATCAAGCGAACGTGTGACTTTTACGGCCAGCTGGTTTCGTATTGCTGTGCAATGGTGGAGAAAGGGGAGTTGGGCTGAGGTGATAAGGGAAAACCTTTTATGCGATCGTAACAAGGAAGCAGAGGAAACATTTAAGAGCTGGGATTGTGCGGTAAATCGAACCATAGGCAGATGCGAAATTGAATATTGTGCATAGCTTGTGCCAGCGAATCAGTTTTTTGGACTACTGTGGAGAGTTTAAATTAGCGTTTTTATAACAAGCAAAAACTGTACGGCAAATTTGTAAAGTTGTAAACAGTTTTTAGCAACTTGATTTTTTCCTCCATTTAACTTCTCAATTGATGTTTTTGCTAATCATTCATTTCATGATAAATTTTCTGTGCGATATCTAGTATGTTTATTTATTTATTTATTTATTTATTTATTTCGACAATGTTGAGCAATTAATATTTTTTATTTTTTTTATTTTCTTGGTCAGTAATTTTGAGTAGTTTTCTCACAAGAATTTATGAGTTTTCGGACATCTTTGTATATTTTAGAATGCAACTACAGGTTCAATTGTGAGTTTTCTTTAATTCATATTTTTCTATCCATTTTTATACATGAGGGAGATAAGAATAAAAATGTGTTTAAAAATATTATTATTTATCATTTCATATTATATTTTACTTTTTAAATATTTCATATTAAAAATGAAATATACTCTCCAGCTTATTTTTATTACTCACCAAAAAGGTGTTTTGCAGAGCATTGATTAGGTTATTAAAATAGAAGATGCTCATGCTCTCTCTCTATCTTATTCCATGATAATGGAGAAGAGTGCCGCATTATAAGATACAGTTTAGTTTTAATGAGCATTAAGGATCACTATCCTTCTCAGGTTACATGAAAATAAGTGAAAAATATCTTATTTGAAAAATATGAGTTTCCAATAACTCAAAAGAATATCAGCCAAACAAAAGCCTCTCTTAACTCTTTCCGTAACCATATTTTTCCTTCTAATTCTCTTTAATTATTCTTCTAAGATTTCATTAACTCTCTTTTTTCATTAAGTTTATGATAGTCTCTACGCTCTACCTATGTTTTTTTTTCTTTTTTTTTTTGCTAGGCAAAACTAGTTTCGTTAGGCTTAGTCTTTCATGAATTACTTTGTTTATTTGTTACTGTTTAATTAGTTTTAAGTCTGTTTTATTTAACCTTGATGGCGGATATTGGATTAAATAAATGAAATGAAATGAAATGAAATAAATAAAATGAAACGAAAAGGAAAAGTAAAGTCTGGCACGTTTCGATGAACGAACAATTTGTGGACAAAGTCAAAGGGTAGACTAGATTAGGAATAGTATTAATCATTTTAAAAATTCATTCTTTTAGAAACCACCATCTATGACCACCAAGATTTGGTAACTGAATAAAAATAATACTATCGAGCGACATCAGAAGTTTAAGTAAGGCATCAGAGCTTGCCATGATATTTGCCAAAAACTGCAAAATAGTAGTGTATATCATCAATTTAGCCCGTCTCTGTAATTCCAATGCAAATATACCGGGAATAAAATATATCGTGTGCGTGGTTACGTTTCAATGGAACTCTATTCAATATCTACTAATCGCGATGAAAATGCTCCCTATGAATCCAATAAAAGGTGTGAGTGTAATCAAGCAGAAGCACAATAAACACATACACTTTAAAATGCCAACTCAACCCAATAATCGTGAATATTTACTTATGACACCCACTTCACCAAAGACACCACTTCCCGGGTTGCTCCCAAT
>NW_024427703.1:52500-81810 GCF_017562075.2 Anopheles merus | reverse complement strand
AAAAGCATTAGCAAGATATCTATACTTCTAACATCCAATTCTTCATTAGAAAAGCATTAGAAAGATATCATACTTCTAACATCCATATTCTTGCATTAGAAAAGCATTAGAAAGATATCTATACTTCTAACATCCAGATTCTTCATTAGAAAAGCATTAGAAAGATATCTATACTTCTAACATCCAGATTTTCATTAAAAAGCATTAGAAAGATATCTATACTTCTTACATCCAGATTCTCATTAGAAAAGCATTAGAAAGATATCTATACTTCTAACATCCATATTCTTCATTAGAAAAGCATTAGAAAGATATATATACTTCTAACATCCATATTCTTCATTAGAAAGCATTAGAAAGATATCTATACTTCTAAAATCCATATTCTTCATTAGAAAAGCTTAGAAAGATTATATATACTTCTAACATCCATATTCTTCATTAGAAAAGCATTAGAAAGGTATCTATACTTCTTACATCCAGATTCTTCATTAGAAAAGAATTAGAAAGATATCTTTACTTCTAACATCCAGATTCTTCATTAGAAAAAGCATTAGAAAGATAACTTTACTTCTAACATCCATATTCTTCATTAGAAAAGCATTAGAAAGAAATTATAGTTTAACATCCAGCATCTTGCATTAGAAAAGCATTAGAAAGATATCTATACTTCAAACATCCAGATTCTTGCATTAGAAAAGCATTAGAAAGATATCTATACTTCTAACATCCAGATTCTTCATTAGAAAAGCATTAGAAAGATATCTATACTTCTAACATCAGATTCTTCATTAGAAAAGCATTAGAAAGATATGTGGTGTTCCCCGGCACCACTGGTGGTGTTGCGCTCCTGGCTGTTTCCGAATTCACCACTTTCGAGCGTCACACTGTGGTAAGATTAAGTTAGTGTAGGTAGGTAGCGATGTAATACGAAGTATAGGACACGAAGTATAGGATACGAAGGATAGGACACGAAGGATAGGACACGAATAGGAGCGATCGGATGCGCCGATCGTGGTCCTCGAGCTTGCGAGCGATCGGATGCGCCGATTGTCGCTCTCTTATCTTTCGACCGCCGACCAATACAGTTCACGTGTAATTCACTCGTCGCAATTGTCACGTTAAACAAAATAAATTGTATCGCGCAAGCTCTACATTGGTGACCCCGACGTGATCAAAATCGCGGAACGTGAAAAATTGCTGTCGTGATCAATCGCCCAGGAGAACATTCTCCGTCGCCGTCATCGGTTAAGTATTTGCCGCCGACGTAATCCATTGTCCCGGTACATCGCTATCCCGTGTGCTTGAAGCGCATTTTGGAGTGAAGGAGAAATCTATCACCGACGCGATTTGTGGTTTCGCCGTATCCAGTAGGATAATATTACACAACCACGATTGTTCGGTCGATCGACTACTATTCACCGTGAGTGCCCTGCTGAAGCCCTCCGTTTTCGGAGCCAACGACGTCCCGTAAGAGTATTTTTTTCTCGGGCCCACGTCATCGCTGTGTTGAAGGAGTACCCTGGGGTTTTCGGCCAGCATCATAGTTCCCGGAGCCGTACAGCATTTGACATCAGTAGATACAAAGTGCCACCACCGTGCGTTGTGGTCACGAGATAAGCAGAACGATCACATATATCACGTTTGATACTGTGATCACGGAGAGCCCATTGTCATCGTGTTTTTCATCTGCAAGAGCTACAAGTTCGACAACGTGTCCGTGTAAGCACGGAAACCACACGACCAAGGGGTAGAGAGGAAGCCACCCGATTTCCCGTAAGGAGCATCACTGTCGCTGTTTGTGACCAGAAACACCACCGTGGAATCAGTAGTGCCATCGTGTATTTGGAGCCACGCGGTTTTGGAAGTAGTAACGCCATCGCGTTTTTGGAGCCACGCGGTTTTGGAAGCAGTAACGCCATCGCGTTTTTGGAGCCACGCGGTGTTGGAAGCAGTAGCGCCATCGCGTTTTCGGAGCCACGCGGTGTTGGAAGCAGTAGCGCCATCGCATTTTGGAAGCAGTAGCGCCATCGCGTTTGGAAGTAGTAGCGCCATCGCGTTTTCGGAGCCACGCGGTGTTGAAAGCGGCCTTGTATCCAGTTTTCATCGATCGACAACCGGTGAGCCCGTTCCTTATTATTATTATTATTATTATTATTATTTTTCATTCGGTGATACTTGTGCCAGAAACTCAGTGTATTTTTATGCGTTTTATACGACGCGTGTTTTTTTTTTTTTCTTTTTCGGTGCGTTTATAAGTAAATATTTCATTAAGTGCAACGTTGTTTTACGAGTTTTACGAGAAAATACGTGCAATTTCTTACGTGCAATTTCATTAGTACATTTTTATCGTATACAATTTAGCGCAGTATTTTTTTTTCACATTTTCTTCGTTATAAATTATACTGAAATACTACGCGTTTTGAATTTTTCCTTGCATTTTATAAAAACCTTGTATTTATTGAACTGAATTTTGCGATCAGTATTATAGGTCATTTTTATCCTTGGTACGTTTAAAAATTTAAGTGCGTGTAGTGAATTAGAAAACAGGTTAGATTTCTTTGTATTGGTTTTGTAAACCACAGAGTGATGTCTTTGAAAGCTGGTGCCGAAGGAAAGGGTGAGGAGAGTTCAAGTTCGGCAGGAACGACAAAGGTGTCGGCACCGGGCGATCCTCCCCTGGGGGTAGAGCGTATATCTACGAAGTTACCAACTTTTTGGGAGGACGTTCCAGAGGTTTGGTTCGCTCAAGCAGAAGCGGAATTTGAGCTTTCAAAAATTTCACGGGAGCGCACGCAATACACATATTTGATCGCTGCAATGTCCAAGGAAGTATTAGCTAAGGTGCTGGACATTGTGAAAAGTCCTGACCCGGTAAAACCATACTCTCACTTAAAGGGAGAAATTTTAAAACGGTTGACAAGTAGTGAGGAAACACGATTGTCAAAATTGTTATATCATGTTGAGATAGGAGATAGAACTCCATCAGATTTCTATCGATACATGCTACAGATAGCTGGGGATTCTACCGATCTTTCCGTAACTCTTGTGAGGAAATTGTGGAAGTCAAGACTGCCTAAATCGATTGAGGTAGCCTTAGTTGCAGTTGATACAAAAGATCACGCTGAGCAATTGCGGATAGCAGACAGGTTATGGGAATGCACACAATCTAGTGGACTATCCGAAGTGAATACTCGTGCTAGAGTTACATGCGATTCAGCGTCTGATGAAATCCGGCGTGAAATAAGCGAACTACGCGACATGATCAAGAAGATGTCAAATCTTTCCCAACGACAACATCGTGATCATAGACGCAGCTTCTCTAGAGAACGAAGAAATTTCCAAAGTCCATCTCGTGATAGGAAACCATTTTGTTGGTATCATTACAGATACGGTAACGGAGCAACCAAGTGTGTTAAGCCCTGTAATTTTTCCACAACACGAGTCAAACACTCAGAGGAAGAAAAAAACTAAGAAGCTCACGGGAGTTGGCGGATCTCCCTAGAGCATATAGTACTTCTCCTCGTTTGTTCGTAAATGATATGATGACATCATTTACCTTTTTAGTGGACACAGGGGCTGATGTATCCGTCATTCCATTTCATTTAGCTGGTAAAGCTCATAAACCTACAGACTTAGTTTTGCAAGCAGCCAACGGAAGTACCATAGTGACGTATGGCACAAAGCTGATTCAAGTAAGTTTAGGTTTCAAAAGAGTTTTTACCCATATTTTTATCATAGCATCCGTAAATCGTCCTATAATAGGAGCGGATTTTTTATACAAAACCGGAATACTAGTGGATATCAAAGGGCGTAAGCTAATTGATTCGACCACTAATTTAGCGATCATAGGATCATTGGCACTTGTGGATACTCCTTCCCCTAAACATTTTGTACTTGAAGCAGGAGACTTCGGACGAGTTCTACACCAGTTTCCATCTTTGGTAGAACCACCGGACTACAGAAAGCCAGTATGTCATAATGTGTTTCATTATATTGAAACCAAAGGCCCTTTGCCTTTTGCGAAGCCACGTCGCCTTGACCCGCAAAAGCGAAAAATCGCGCATGTGGAATTTCAGCAAATGGTAGACTTAGGAATTTGTCGCCCATCATCATCACCAGGGTCATCACCCTTGCATATGGTGCCGAAGGGTGACAATGACTGGAGACCATGTGGGGATTATCGAAGGCTTAATGCCATTACGACACCAGATCGGTATCCGATCCCTCACATCCAGGACTTTACCATGCAACTGCAGGGTTGCAATTTTTTTTCAAAGCTTGACATAGTACGAGCATATCATATGATCCCAGTAGCAGAAGAGGACATACATAAGACGGCCATTACTACCCCTTTCGGCATGTTCGAATTTTTACGAATGCCTTTTGGTTTAAAAATGCCGGTCAAACATTTCAGAGGTTCATGAACAGTTTATTCAATGACCTCAGTTTCGTATTCGTCTACATTGACGATATTCTAATTGCCAGTTCGACGAAGGAAACGCACCTTGAGCACTTGCGCATAGTGTTCAATCGGCTGGCAGAATACGATTTAAAAATTAAACCGTCCAAGTGTGTGCTAGGTGTATCTACCATTAATTTCTTAAGCCACACAATTTCAGCTAATGGAATTATCCCATGCGCGGATAAGGTAGAAGCGATAAAAACATTCCCAACGCCAAAATCGGTTAAACAACTACAGCGATTTGTGGGAATGGTCAACTATTATCACCGTTTCTTACCGAGCGTTTCAAATACGTTGAGACCCTTGTACAAGTTGATAGCACAGCACACCAAGCAGAAATTAAAGACATTCGACTGGTCGGAGGAGTGCGACAAAGCGGCCCTTCAGGTCAAGTCAGACCTAGCAAAAGCTACGATACTGTCACACCCAAGGTCCGATGCAGTTTATTCTTTAACCACGGACGCATCTAATTTCGCCGTGGGAGCGGTGCTGGAACAGCATTTTGAAGGAAGTTGCCAACCACTAGCATTCTTCTCTAGAGTAATCACCCCAACCGAACAAAGATACTCTACGTTCGATAGAGAATTATTGGCAATCGTGCTGAGCATCAAGCATTTTAGACATTTTTTAGAAGGCAGGTCATTTATTATATATACTGACCATAAACCGCTCACCACAGCGCTGACGTCAAAAACCGAGAAATCACCTCGACAAAATCGTCATTTAGATTTCATTTCTCAGTTCTCAAGCGACATTCGATACATCAAAGGAGACAGCAACATAGTTGCAGATACTCTCTCGCGTGTGGCAGAAACGGATTCAATTAGTAACTTGGATTACAAAATTTTCTCTGAATGTCAACGTACTGATGAACAATTGAAAACATTATTGGAGAATAAAAAAAATAAAAACTCTGCTTATAAACTTGATAAGCTTTTGCTAAACAACACAGAATTGTATTTTGAGGTCTCTACGGGGAAAAATAGACTGTACGTCCCGAAATCCTTACGTAAGGAAACATACGATGGTGTGCACAATGCCTCCCATCCTGGCATAAAAGCATCTAGGAAAATGATGACTGATCGATATTTTTGGCCAGCCATAAATAAAGATGTAGCTAATTGGACTCGCGCATGTTCTGCTTGCCAAAGAGCTAAAGTAGTTAGGCACACAAAATCACCTTTGGAATCTTTTTCACTTCCAAAGGGAAGGTTTGACCATATTCATATGGACATTGTTGGACCCTTACCTCCATCTGAGGACAAAATATATTTATTAACAGTAGTAGATCGTTTCACCAGATGGCCAGAGTGTTATCCTCTAACTAACATCTCTGCGGCTACTGTTGCCAAAACTTTCGTGGAACAGTATGTGTCTAGGTTTGGTTGTCCGTTAAGAATTACGACAGATAGAGGAAGACAATTCACTTCAAGATTATTCGAGGAGTTGACCAAACTATTGGGCACACACCATATTGCAACCACTGCCTATCATCCACAAGCCAACGGTATGGTGGAACGTTTCCACCGTCGGCTAAAGGAAGCCTTAAAAGCTAGTGGGAACTCACCACGATGGACAGTTCGGTTACCATTAATACTTCTCGGCATTCGTCTTTCTTATAAAGATGAAATCAGAGGTTGCCCAGCAGAAATGGTCTACGGTCAAAGTCTCCGATTACCTGCAGAAGTTTTTGTACCATCTAGAGACGAAATCGATGATGATACATCTGACTTAATCGTTGATTTAAAGAAAGCATTCAAATCCGTAGAGCCATCGAGCCCTAAAGATAACAATAATACGAACAACTACATACCTAAAGCCCTAGAAAATTGTAGACAAGTATTTGTCAGGGTTGATAAGGTCAAAACAGGACTTCAAGCTCCCTATGACGGTCCATATACCGTTGTTCGAAGATTCAGAAAATTTTTTGTCATTCAAATGAAGGATAGGAATGAATCAATTTCTATTGATCGACTCAAACCCGCTTTTGAGTGTGAAGCTCATACTAAGGCAACCAAGCCGCTGGAAAAGTCCCCCGTAACGAAAAAACATGTTCATTTTCGCTAAGAATAAGACCGCCGAGTCCGCAATAAGCGTTTGACGGCAGATATAAAAGCGTGACTACGTCACTGGAGGGGGATCGTGTGGTGTTCGGCACCACTGGTGGTGTTGCGCTCCTGGCTGCTTTTCCGAATTCACCACTTTCGAGCGTCACACTGTGGTAAGATTAAGTTAGTGTAGGTAGGTAGCGATGTAATACGAAGTATAGGACACGAAGTATAGGATACGAAGGATAGGACACGAAGGATAGGACACGAATAGGAGCGATCGGATGCGCCGATCGTGGTCCTCGAGCTTGCGAGCGATCGGATGCGCCGATTGTCGCTCTCTTATCTTTCGACCGCCGACCAATACAGTTCACGTGTAATTCACTCGTCGCAATTGTCACGTTAAACAAAATAAATTGTATCGCGCAAGCTCTACAATATCTATACTTCTAACATCCATATTCTTCATTAGAAAAGCATTAGAAAGATATCTATACTTCTAACATCCATATTCTTCATTAGAAAAGCATTAGAAAGATATCTATACTTCTAAAATCCATATTCTTCATTAGAAAAGCATTAGAAAGATATCTATACTTCTAACATCCATATTCTTCATTAGAAAAGCATTAGAAAGATATCTATACTTCTAAAATCCATATTCTTCATTAGAAAAGCATTAGAAAGATATCTATACTTCTAACATCCAGATTCTTCATTAGAAAAGCATTAGAAAGATATCTTTACTTCTAACATCCAGATTCTTCATTAGAAAAGCATTAGAAAGATAACTTTACTTCTAACATCCATATTCTTCATTAGAAAAGCATTAGAAAGAAATCTATACTTCTAACATCCAGATTCTTGCATTAGAAAAGCATTAGAAAGATATCTATACTTCAAACATCCAGATTCTTGCATTAGAAAAGCATTAGAAAGATATCTATACTTCTAACATCCAGATTCTTCATTAGAAAAGCATTAGAAAGATATCTATACTTCTAACATCCATATTCTTCATTAGAAAAGCATTACAAAGATATCTATACTTCTTACATCCATATTCTTCATTAGAAAAGCATTAGAAAGATATCTATACTTCTAACATCCAGATTCTTGCATTAGAAAAGCATTAGAAAGATATCTATACTTCTAACATCCAGATTCTTCATTAGAAAAGCATTAGAAAGATATCTATACTTCTAACATCCATATTCTTCATTAGAAAAGCATTAGAAAGATATCTATGCTTCTAACATCCATATTCTTCATTAGAAAAGCATTAGAAAGATATCTATACTTCTTACATCCATATTCTTCATTAGAAAAGCATTAGAAAGATATCTATACTCCTAAAATCCATATTCTTCATTAGAAAAGCATTAGACAGATATCTATACTCCTAAAATCCATATTCTTCATTAGAAAAGCATTAGAAAGATATCTATACTTCTAACATCCATATTCTTCATTAGAAAAGCATTCGAAAGATATCTATACTTCTAACATCCAGATTCTTCATTAGAAAAGCATTAGAAAGATATCTATACTTCTAACATCCATATTCTTCATTAGAAAAGCATTAGAAAGATATCTATACTTCCAACATCCATATTCTTCGTTAGAAAAGCATTAGAAAGATATCTATACTTCTTACAACCATATTCTTCATTAGAAAAGCATTAGAAAGATATCTATACTTCTAACATCCAGATTCTTCATTAGAAAAGCATTAGAAAGATATCTATACTTCTAACATCCATATTCTACATTAGAAAAGCATTAGAAAGATATCTATACTTCTAACATCCATATTCTTCATTAGAAAAGCATTAGAAAGATATCTATACTTCTAACATCCATATTCTTCATTAGAAAAGCATTAGAAAGATATCTATACTTCCAACATCCATATTCTTCATTAGAAAAGCATTAGAAAGATATCTATACTTCTAACATCCATATTCTTCGTTAGAAAAGCATTAGAAAGATAAATATACTTCTTACAACCATATTCTTCATTAGAAAAGCATTAGAAAGATATCTATACTTCTAACATCCAGATTCTTCATTAGAAAAGCATTAGAAAGATATCTATACTTCTAACATCCATATTCTTCATTAGAAAAGCATTAGAAAGATATCTATACTTCTAACATCCATATTCTTCATTAGAAAAGCATTAGAAAGATATCTATACTTCTAACATCCATATTCTTCATTAGAAAAGCATTAGAAAGATATCTATACTTCTTACAACCATATTCTTCATTAGAAAAGCATTAGAAAGATATCTATACTTCTAACATCCATATTCTTCATTAGAAAAGCATTAGAAAGATATCTATACTTCTAACATCCAGATTCTTCATTAGAAAAGCATTAGAAAGATATCTATACTTCTAACATCCATATTCTTCATTAGAAAAGCATTAGAAAGATATCTATACTTCTAACATCCATATTCTTCATTAGAAAAGCATTAGAAAGATATTTATACTTCTAACATCCATATTCTTCATTAGAAAAGCATTAGAAAGATATCTATACTTCTAACATCCAGATTCTTCATTAGAAAAGCATTAGAAAGATATCTATACTTCTAACATCCAGATTCTTCATTAGAAAAGCATTAGAACGATATCTATACTTCTAACATCCATATTCTTCATTAGAAAAGCATTAGAAAGATATCTATACTTCTAACATCCATATTCTTCATTAGAAAAGCATTAGAAAGATATCTATACTTCTAACATCCAGATTCTTGCATAAGAAAAGCATTAGAAAGATATCTATACTTCTAACATCCAGATTCTTCATTAGAAAAGCATTAGAAAGATATCTATACTTCTAACATCCATATTCTTCATTAGAAAAGCATTAGAAAGATATCTATACTTCTAACATCCAGATTCTTCATTAGAAAAGCATTAGAAAGATATCTATACTTCTAACATCCATATTCTTCATTAGAAAAGCATTAGAAAGATATCTATACTTCTAACATCCAGATTCTTCATTAGAAAAGCATTAGAAAGAAATCTATACTTCTAACATCCATATTCTTGCATTAGAAAAGCATTAGAAAGAAATCTATACTTCTAACATCCAGATTCTTCATTAGAAAAGCATTAGAAAGATATCTATACTTCTAACATCCAGATTCTTGCATTAGAAAAGCATTAGAAAGATATCTATACTTCTAACATCCATATTCTTCATTAGAAAAGCATTAGAAAGATATCTATACTTCCAACATCCATATTCTTCGTTAGAAAAGCATTAGAAAGATATCTATACTTCTTACAACCATATTCTTCATTAGAAAAGCATTAGAAAGATATCTATACTTCTAACATCCAGATTCTTCATTAGAAAAGCATTAGAAAGATATCTATACTTCTAACATCCATATTCTACATTAGAAAAGCATTAGAAAGATATCTATACTTCTAACATCCATATTCTTCATTAGAAAAGCATTAGAAAGATATCTATACTTCTAACATCCATATTCTTCATTAGAAAAGCATTAGAAAGATATCTATACTTCCAACATCCATATTCTTCATTAGAAAAGCATTAGAAAGATATCTATACTTCTAACATCCATATTCTTCGTTAGAAAAGCATTAGAAAGATAAATATACTTCTTACAACCATATTCTTCATTAGAAAAGCATTAGAAAGATATCTATACTTCTAACATCCAGATTCTTCATTAGAAAAGCATTAGAAAGATATCTATACTTCTAACATCCAGATTCTTCATTAGAAAAGCATTAGAAAGATATCTATACTTCTAACATCCATATTCTTCATTAGAAAAGCATTAGAAAGAAATCTATACTTCTAACATCCAGATTCTTCATTAGAAAAGCATTAGAAAGAAATCTATACTTCTTACATCCATATTCTTCATTAGAAAAGCATTAGAAAGATATCTATACTTCTAACATCCATATTCTTCATTAGAAAAGCATTACAAAGATATCTATACTTCTTACATCCATATTCTTCATTAGAAAAGCATTAGAAAGATATCTATACTTCTAACATCCAGATTCTTGCATTAGAAAAGCATTAGAAAGATATCTATACTTCTAACATCCAGATTCTTCATTAGAAAAGCATTAGAAAGATATCTATACTTCTAACATCCATATTCTTCATTAGAAAAGCATTAGAAAGATATCTATGCTTCTAACATCCATATTCTTCATTAGAAAAGCATTAGAAAGATATCTATACTTCTTACATCCATATTCTTCATTAGAAAAGCATTAGAAAGATATCTATACTCCTAAAATCCATATTCTTCATTAGAAAAGCATTAGACAGATATCTATACTCCTAAAATCCATATTCTTCATTAGAAAAGCATTAGAAAGATATCTATACTTCTAACATCCATATTCTTCATTAGAAAAGCATTCGAAAGATATCTATACTTCTAACATCCAGATTCTTCATTAGAAAAGCATTAGAAAGATATCTATACTTCTAACATCCAGATTCTTCATTAGAAAAGCATTAGAAAGATATCTATACTCCTAAAATCCATATTCTCTATTAGAAAAGCATTAGAAAGATATCTATACTTCTAACATCCAGATTCTTCATTAGAAAAGCATTAGAAAGATATCTATACTTCTAACATCCATATTCTTCATTAGAAAAGCATTAGAAAGATATCTATACTTCTAACATCCAGATTCTTGCATTAGAAAAGCATTAGAAAGATATCTATACTTCTAACATCCATATTCTTCATTAGAAAGGCATTAGAAAGATATCTATACTTCTTACATCCAGATTCTTGCATTAGAAAAGCATTAGAAAGATATCTATACTTCTAACATCCATATTCTTCATTAGAAAAGCATTAGAAAGATATCTATACTTCTAACATCCAGATTCTTCATTAGAAAAGCATTAGAAAGAAATCTATACTTCTAACATCCATATTCTTCATTAGAAAAGCATTAGAAAGATATCTATACTTCTAACATCCAGATTCCCTATTAGAAAAGCATTAGAAAGATATCTATACTTCTAACATCCATATTCTTCATTAGAAAAGCATTAGAAAGATATCTATACTTCTAACATCCATATTCTTCATTAGAAAAGCATTAGAAAGATATCTATACTTCTAACATCCATATTCTTCATTAAAAAAGCATTAGAAAGATATCTATACTTCTAACATCCATATTCTTCATTAGAAAAGCATTAGAAAGATATCTATACTTCTAACATCCAGATTCTTCATTAGAAAAGCATTAGAAAGATATCTATACTTCTAACATCCAGATTCTTCATTAGAAAAGCATTAGAAAGATATCTTTACTTCTAACATCCAGATTCTTCATTAGAAAAGCATTAGAAAGATATCTATACTTCTAACATCCAGATTCTTGCATTAGAAAAGCATTAGAAAGATATCTATACTTCTAACATCCAGATTCTTGCATTAGAAAAGCATTAGAAAGATATCTATACTTCTAACATCCATATTCTTCATTAGAAAAGCATAAGAAAGATATCTATACTTCTAACATCCAGATTCTTGCATTAGAAAAGCATTAGAAAGATATCTATACTTCTAACATCCAGATTCTTGCATTAGAAAAGCATTAGAAAGATATCTATACTTCTAACATCCATATTCTTCATTAGAAAAGCATTAGAAAGATATCTATACTTCTAACATCCATATTCTTCATTAGAAAAGCATTAGAAAGATATCTATACTTCTAACATCCAGATTCTTCATTAGAAAAGCATTAGAAAGATATCTATACTTCTAACATCCATATTCTTCATTAGAAAAGCATTAGAAAGATATCTATACTTCTAACATCCAGATTCTTGCATTAGAAAAGCATTAGAAAGATATCTATACTTCTAACATCCATATTCTTCATTAGAAAGGCATTAGAAAGATATCTATACTTCTTACATCCAGATTCTTGCATTAGAAAAGCATTAGAAAGATATCTATACTTCTAACATCCATATTCTTCATTAGAAAAGCATTAGAAAGATATCTATACTTCTAACATCCAGATTCTTCATTAGAAAAGCATTAGAAAGAAATCTATACTTCTAACATCCATATTCTTCATTAGAAAAGCATTAGAAAGATATCTATACTTCTAACATCCAGATTCCCTATTAGAAAAGCATTAGAAAGATATCTATACTTCTAACATCCATATTCTTCATTAGAAAAGCATTAGAAAGATATCTATACTTCTAACATCCATATTCTTCATTAGAAAAGCATTAGAAAGATATCTATACTTCTAACATCCATATTCTTCATTAAAAAAGCATTAGAAAGATATCTATACTTCTAACATCCATATTCTTCATTAGAAAAGCATTAGAAAGATATCTATACTTCTAACATCCAGATTCTTCATTAGAAAAGCATTAGAAAGATATCTATACTTCTAACATCCAGATTCTTCATTAGAAAAGCATTAGAAAGATATCTTTACTTCTAACATCCAGATTCTTCATTAGAAAAGCATTAGAAAGATATCTATACTTCTAACATCCAGATTCTTGCATTAGAAAAGCATTAGAAAGATATCTATACTTCTAACATCCAGATTCTTGCATTAGAAAAGCATTAGAAAGATATCTATACTTCTAACATCCATATTCTTCATTAGAAAAGCATAAGAAAGATATCTATACTTCTAACATCCAGATTCTTGCATTAGAAAAGCATTAGAAAGATATCTATACTTCTAACATCCAGATTCTTGCATTAGAAAAGCATTAGAAAGATATCTATACTTCTAACATCCATATTCTTCATTAGAAAAGCATTAGAAAGATATCTATACTTCTAACATCCATATTCTTCATTAGAAAAGCATTAGAAAGAAATCTATACTTCTAACATCCAGATTCTTGCATAAGAAAAGCATTAGAAAGATATCTATACCTCTAACATCCATATTCTTCAATAGATAAGCATTAGAAAGATATCTATACTTCTAACATCCAGATTCTTCATTAGAAAAGCATTAGAAAGATATCTATACTTCTTACATCCAGATTCTTCGTTAGAAAAGCATTAGAAAGATATCTATACTTCTAACATCCATATTCTTCATTAGATAAGCATTAGAAAGATATCTATACTTCTAACATCCATATTCTTCATTAGAAAAGCATTAGAAAGATATCTATACTTCTAACATCCATATTCTTCATTAGAAAAGCATTAGAAAGATATCTATACTTCTAACATCCAGAGCGTACGCGTTCATGGATGTCCATGTTGGTACAAGTTGCCGGTCAGGATAGCCGTGCACCAAAATTGTGTACCGATCAGGGAAAGTACAACACGGAGGGCGCAGCCCGAGCGTACGCGTTCATGGATGTCTATACTTCTAACATCCATATTCTTCATTAGAAAAGCATTAGAAATATATCTATACTTCTTACATCCATATTCTTCATTAGAAAAGCATTAGAAAGATATCTATACTTCTAACATCCATATTCTTCATTAGAAAAGCATAAGAAAGATATCTATACTTCTAACATCCATATTCTTGCATTAGAAAAGCATTAGAAAGATATCTATACTTCTAACATCCAGATTCTTGCATTAGAAAAGCATTAGAAATATATCTATACTTCTAACATCCATATTCTTCATTAGAAAAGCATTAGAAAGATATCTATACTTCTAACATCCATATTCTTCATTAGAAAAACATTAGAAAGATATCTATACTTCTAACATCCAGATTCTTCATTAGAAAAGCATTAGAAAGATATCCATACTTCTAACATCCATATTCTTGCATTAGAAAAGCATTAGAAAGATATCTATACTTCTAACATCCAGATTCTTCATTAGAAAAGCATTAGAAAGATATCTATACTTCTAACATCCATATTCTTCATTAGAAAAGCATTAGAAAGATATCTATACTTCTAACATCCAGATTCTTGCATTAGAAAAGCATTAGAAAGATATCTTTGCTTCTAACATCCAGATTCTTCATTAGAAAAGCATTTGAAAGATATCTATACTTCTAACATCCATATTCTTCATTAGAAAAGCATAAGAAAGATATCTATACTTCTAACATCCAGATTCTTGCATTAGAAAAGCATTAGAAAGAAATCTATACTTCTAACATCCAGATTCTTCATTAGAAAAGCATTAGAAAGATATCTATACTTCTAACATCCAGATTCTTGCATTAGAAAAGCATTAGAAAGATATCTATACTTCTAACATCCAGATTCTTCATTAGAAAAGCATTAGAAAGATATCTATACTTCTAACATCCAGATTCTTCATTAGAAAAGCATTAGAAAGATTTCTATACTTCTAACATCCAGATTCTTCATTAGAAAAGCATTAGAAAGATATATATACTTCTAACATCCAGATTCTTCATTAGAAAAGCATTAGAAAGAAATCTATACTTCTAACATCCATATTCTTCATTAGAAAAGCATTAGAAAGATATCTATACTTCTAACATCCAGATTCTTGCATTAGAAAAGCATTAGAAAGAAATCTATACTTCTAACATCCAGATTCTTCATTAGAAAAGCATTAGAAAGATATCTATACTTCTAACATCCAGATTCTTGCATTAGAAAAGCATTAGAAAGATATCTATACTTCTAACATCCATATTCTTCATTAGAAAAGCATTAGAAAGAAATCTATACTTCTCACATCCAGATTCTTCATTAGAAAAGCATTAGAAAGATATCTATACTTCTAACATCCATATTCTTGCATTAGAAAAGCATTAGAAAGATATCTTTACTTCTAACATCCATATTCTTCATTAGAAAAGCATTAGAAAGATATCTATACTTCTAACATCCAGATTCTTGCATTAGAAAAGCATTAGAAAGAAATCTATACTTCTTACATCCATATTCTTCATTAGAAAAGCATTAGAAAGAAATCTATACTTCTAACATCCATATTCTTCATTAGAAAAGCATTAGAAAGAAATCTATACTTCTCACATCCAGATTCTTCATTAGAAAAGCATTAGAAAGATATCTATACTTCTAACATCCATATTCTTGCATTAGAAAAGCATTAGAAAGATATCTATACTTCTAACATCCATATTCTTCATTAGAAAAGCATTAGAAAGATATCTATACTTCTAACATCCATATTATTGCATTAGAAAAGCATTAGAAAGATATCTATACTTCTAACATCCAGATTCTTCATTAGAAAAGCATTAGAAAGATATCTATACTTCTAACATCCAGATTCTTCATTAGAAAAGCATTAGAAAGATATCTATACTTCTTACATCCAGATTCTTCATTAGAAAAGCATTAGAAAGATATCTATACTTCTAACATCCATATTCTTCATTAGAAAAGCATTAGAAAGATATCTATACTTCTAACATCCATATTCTTCATTAGAAAAGCATTAGAAAGATATCTATACTTCTAAAATCCATATTCTTCATTAGAAAAGCATTAGAAAGATATCTATACTTCTAACATCCATATTCTTCATTAGAAAAGCATTAGAAAGATATCTATACTTCTAAAATCCATATTCTTCATTAGAAAAGCATTAGAAAGATATCTATACTTCTAACATCCAGATTCTTCATTAGAAAAGCATTAGAAAGATATCTTTACTTCTAACATCCAGATTCTTCATTAGAAAAGCATTAGAAAGATAACTTTACTTCTAACATCCATATTCTTCATTAGAAAAGCATTAGAAAGAAATCTATACTTCTAACATCCAGATTCTTGCATTAGAAAAGCATTAGAAAGATATCTATACTTCAAACATCCAGATTCTTGCATTAGAAAAGCATTAGAAAGATATCTATACTTCTAACATCCAGATTCTTCATTAGAAAAGCATTAGAAAGATATCTATACTTCTAACATCCATATTCTTCATTAGAAAAGCATTACAAAGATATCTATACTTCTTACATCCATATTCTTCATTAGAAAAGCATTAGAAAGATATCTATACTTCTAACATCCAGATTCTTGCATTAGAAAAGCATTAGAAAGATATCTATACTTCTAACATCCAGATTCTTCATTAGAAAAGCATTAGAAAGATATCTATACTTCTAACATCCATATTCTTCATTAGAAAAGCATTAGAAAGATATCTATGCTTCTAACATCCATATTCTTCATTAGAAAAGCATTAGAAAGATATCTATACTTCTTACATCCATATTCTTCATTAGAAAAGCATTAGAAAGATATCTATACTCCTAAAATCCATATTCTTCATTAGAAAAGCATTAGACAGATATCTATACTCCTAAAATCCATATTCTTCATTAGAAAAGCATTAGAAAGATATCTATACTTCTAACATCCATATTCTTCATTAGAAAAGCATTCGAAAGATATCTATACTTCTAACATCCAGATTCTTCATTAGAAAAGCATTAGAAAGATATCTATACTTCTAACATCCATATTCTTCATTAGAAAAGCATTAGAAAGATATCTATACTTCCAACATCCATATTCTTCGTTAGAAAAGCATTAGAAAGATATCTATACTTCTTACAACCATATTCTTCATTAGAAAAGCATTAGAAAGATATCTATACTTCTAACATCCAGATTCTTCATTAGAAAAGCATTAGAAAGATATCTATACTTCTAACATCCATATTCTACATTAGAAAAGCATTAGAAAGATATCTATACTTCTAACATCCATATTCTTCATTAGAAAAGCATTAGAAAGATATCTATACTTCTAACATCCATATTCTTCATTAGAAAAGCATTAGAAAGATATCTATACTTCCAACATCCATATTCTTCATTAGAAAAGCATTAGAAAGATATCTATACTTCTAACATCCATATTCTTCGTTAGAAAAGCATTAGAAAGATAAATATACTTCTTACAACCATATTCTTCATTAGAAAAGCATTAGAAAGATATCTATACTTCTAACATCCAGATTCTTCATTAGAAAAGCATTAGAAAGATATCTATACTTCTAACATCCATATTCTTCATTAGAAAAGCATTAGAAAGATATCTATACTTCTAACATCCATATTCTTCATTAGAAAAGCATTAGAAAGATATCTATACTTCTAACATCCATATTCTTCATTAGAAAAGCATTAGAAAGATATCTATACTTCTTACAACCATATTCTTCATTAGAAAAGCATTAGAAAGATATCTATACTTCTAACATCCATATTCTTCATTAGAAAAGCATTAGAAAGATATCTATACTTCTAACATCCAGATTCTTCATTAGAAAAGCATTAGAAAGATATCTATACTTCTAACATCCATATTCTTCATTAGAAAAGCATTAGAAAGATATCTATACTTCTAACATCCATATTCTTCATTAGAAAAGCATTAGAAAGATATTTATACTTCTAACATCCATATTCTTCATTAGAAAAGCATTAGAAAGATATCTATACTTCTAACATCCAGATTCTTCATTAGAAAAGCATTAGAAAGATATCTATACTTCTAACATCCAGATTCTTCATTAGAAAAGCATTAGAACGATATCTATACTTCTAACATCCATATTCTTCATTAGAAAAGCATTAGAAAGATATCTATACTTCTAACATCCATATTCTTCATTAGAAAAGCATTAGAAAGATATCTATACTTCTAACATCCAGATTCTTGCATAAGAAAAGCATTAGAAAGATATCTATACTTCTAACATCCAGATTCTTCATTAGAAAAGCATTAGAAAGATATCTATACTTCTAACATCCATATTCTTCATTAGAAAAGCATTAGAAAGATATCTATACTTCTAACATCCAGATTCTTCATTAGAAAAGCATTAGAAAGATATCTATACTTCTAACATCCATATTCTTCATTAGAAAAGCATTAGAAAGATATCTATACTTCTAACATCCAGATTCTTCATTAGAAAAGCATTAGAAAGAAATCTATACTTCTAACATCCATATTCTTGCATTAGAAAAGCATTAGAAAGAAATCTATACTTCTAACATCCAGATTCTTCATTAGAAAAGCATTAGAAAGATATCTATACTTCTAACATCCAGATTCTTGCATTAGAAAAGCATTAGAAAGATATCTAAACTTCTAACATCCAGATTCTTGCATTAGAAAAGCATTAGAAAGATATCTAAACTTCTAACATCCAGAGCGTACGCGTTCATGGATGTCCATGTTGGTACAAGTTGCCGGTCAGGATAGCCGTGCACCAAAATTGTGTACCGATCAGGGAAAGTACAACACGGAGGGCGCAGCCCGAGCGTACGCGTTCATGGATGTCCATGTTGGTACACATGCACCAAAATTGTGTACCGATCAGGGAAAGTACACTACGTACGCGTTCATGGATGTCCATGTTGGTACAAGTTGCCGGTCAGGATAGCCGTGCACCAAAATTGTGTACCGATCAGGGAAAGTACAACACGGAGGGCGCAGCCCGAGCGTACGCGTTCATGGATGTCCATGTTGGTACACATGCACCAAAATTGTGTACCGATCAGGGAAAGTACAACACGGAGGGCGCAGCCCGAGCGTACGCGTTCATGGATGTCCATGTTGGTACAATCTACATGTACGTACCTAGTTTTTGTGTCAAAAGTTGCAATAAAGTGCTTGTATGCTTAAAATGCTTATCTCAACCGGTCACCTTTTGGCCTGCCCTTTTATAGACAGAAACCTAGAAAGATACGCCCGAGGGCGGTAGCCCGAGGGCGAAACTCGCGATTTTTGTGTTTTTCCATTCGCCCGGGACGACGAAATGAGCTCTGTGCACATCGTGCCGAAAACTGTCTTCTCCACCTTTGTTTTTGTCCGTCTGATCATAAAATCACCCTTATTTGTGTACCATTTGGAGTGCGCAGCCCAAACGTACGCGTTAATGTTAATGTTTGTATACACTACATGTATGTTCCTAGGATTTGGTAATTGAGTCAAACACACAATTCCCCGACCGTCGCGGACACCATTCTTGGACAGAAGTCCTAGTACGTAGAGTACTTTCCCTAGGTATGTGCCCGTTCGTGACTATCGTTGCGTGCATACGGACACGCTTGGGTATGTTTACCATACAAGGTTTACTAGGGAAACCTGCTTGCTCGACCATTGCCCTCCCGTCGCGGACACCATTCTTGGACAGAAGTCCTAGTACGTAGAGTACTTTCCCTAGGTATGTGCCCGTTCGTGACTATCGTTGCGTGCATACGGACACGCTTGGGTATGTTTACCATACAAGGTTTACTAGGGAAACCTGCTTGCTCGACCATTGCCCTCCCGTCGCGGACACCATTCTTGGACAGAAGTCCTAGTACGTAGAGTACTTTCCCTAGGTATGTGCCCGTTCGTGACTATCGTTGCGTGCATACGGACACGCTTGGGTATGTTTACCATACAAGGTTTACTAGGGAAACCTGCTTGCTCGACCATTGCCCTCCCGTCGCGGACACCATTCTTGGACAGAAGTCCTAGTACGTAGAGTACTTTCCCTAGGTATGTGCCCGTTCGTGACTATCGTTGCGTGCATACGGACACGCTTGGGTATGTTTACCATACAAGGTTTACTAGGGAAACCTGCTTGCTCGACCATTGCCCTCCCGTCGCGGACACCATTCTTGGACAGAAGTCCTAGTACGTAGAGTACTTTCCCTAGGTATGTGCCCGTTCGTGACTATCGTTGCGTGCATACGGACACGCTTGGGTATGTTTACCATACAAGGTTTACTAGGGAAACCTGCTTGCTCGACCATTGCCCTCCCGTCGCGGACACCATTCTTGGACAGAAGTCCTAGTACGTAGAGTACTTTCCCTAGGTATGTGCCCGTTCGTGACTATCGTTGCGTGCATACGGACACGCTTGGGTATGTTTACCATACAAGGTTTACTAGGGAAACCTGCTTGCTCGACCATTGCCCTCCCGTCGCGGACACCATTCTTGGACAGAAGTCCTAGTACGTAGAGTACTTTCCCTAGGTATGTGCCCGTTCGTGACTATCGTTGCGTGCATACGGACACGCTTGGGTATGTTTACCATACAAGGTTTACTAGGGAAACCTGCTTGCTCGACCATTGCCCTCCCGTCGCGGACACCATTCTTGGACAGAAGTCCTAGTACGTAGAGTACTTTCCCTAGGTATGTGCCCGTTCGTGACTATCGTTGCGTGCATACGGACACGCTTGGGTATGTTTACCATACAAGGTTTACTAGGGAAACCTGCTTGCTCGACCATTACCCTCCCGTCGCGGACACCATTCTTGGACAGAAGTCCTAGTACGTAGAGTACTTTCCCTAGGTATGTGCCCGTTCGTGACTATCGTTGCGTGCATACGGACACGCTTGGGTATGTTTACCAAACAAGGTTTACTAGGGAAACCTGCTTGCTCGACCATTGCCCTCCCGTCGCGGACACCATTCTTGGACAGAAGTCCTAGTACGTAGAGTACTTTCCCTAGGTATGTGCCCGTTCGTGACTATCGTTGCGTGCATACGGACACGCTTGGGTATGTTTACCATACAAGGTTTACTAGGGAAACCTGCTTGCTCGACCATTGCCCTCCCGTCGCGGACACCATTCTTGGACAGAAGTCCTAGTACGTAGAGTACTTTCCCTAGGTATGTGCCCGTTCGTGACTATCGTTGCGTGCATACGGACACGCTTGGGTATGTTTACCATACAAGGTTTACTAGGGAAACCTGCTTGCTCGACCATTGCCCTCCCGTCGCGGACACCATTCTTGGACAGAAGTCCTAGTACGTAGAGTACTTTCCCTAGGTATGTGCCCGTTCGTGACTATCGTTGCGTGCATACGGACACGCTTGGGTATGTTTACCATACAAGGTTTACTAGGGAAACCTGCTTGCTCGACCATTGCCCTCCCGTCGCGGACACCATTCTTGGACAGAAGTCCTAGTACGTAGAGTACTTTCCCTAGGTATGTGCCCGTTCGTGACTATCGTTGCGTGCATACGGACACGCTTGGGTATGTTTACCATACAAGGTTTACTAGGGAAACCTGCTTGCTCGACCATTGCCCTCCCGTCGCGGACACCATTCTTGGACAGAAGTCCTAGTACGTAGAGTACTTTCCCTAGGTATGTGCCCGTTCGTGACTATCGTTGCGTGCATACGGACACGCTTGGGTATGTTTACCATACAAGGTTTACTAGGGAAACCTGCTTGCTCGACCATTGCCCTCCCGTCGCGGACACCATTCTTGGACAGAAGTCCTAGTACGTAGAGTACTTTCCCTAGGTATGTGCCCGTTCGTGACTATCGTTGCGTGCATACGGACACGCTTGGGTATGTTTACCATACAAGGTTTACTAGGGAAACCTGCTTGCTCGACCATTGCCCTCCCGTCGCGGACACCATTCTTGGACAGAAGTCCTAGTACGTAGAGTACTTTCCCTAGGTATGTGCCCGTTCGTGACTATCGTTGCGTGCATACGGACACGCTTGGGTATGTTTACCATACAAGGTTTACTAGGGAAACCTGCTTGCTCGACCATTGCCCTCCCGTCGCGGACACCATTCTTGGACAGAAGTCCTAGTACGTAGAGTACTTTCCCTAGGTATGTGCCCGTTCGTGACTATCGTTGCGTGCATACGGACACGCTTGGGTATGTTTACCATACAAGGTTTACTAGGGAAACCTGCTTGCTCGACCATTGCCCTCCCGTCGCGGACACCATTCTTGGACAGAAGTCCTAGTACGTAGAGTACTTTCCCTAGGTATGTGCCCGTTCGTGACTATCGTTGCGTGCATACGGACACGCTTGGGTATGTTTACCATACAAGGTTTACTAGGGAAACCTGCTTGCTCGACCATTGCCCTCCCGTCGCGGACACCATTCTTGGACAGAAGTCCTAGTACGTAGAGTACTTTCCCTAGGTATGTGCCCGTTCGTGACTATCGTTGCGTGCATACGGACACGCTTGGGTATGTTTACCATACAAGGTTTACTAGGGAAACCTGCTTGCTCGACCATTGCCCTCCCGTCGCGGACACCATTCTTGGACAGAAGTCCTAGTACGTAGAGTACTTTCCCTAGGTATGTGCCCGTTCGTGACTATCGTTGCGTGCATACGGACACGCTTGGGTATGTTTACCATACAAGGTTTACTAGGGAAACCTGCTTGCTCGACCATTGCCCTCCCGTCGCGGACACCATTCTTGGACAGAAGTCCTAGTACGTAGAGTACTTTCCCTAGGTATGTGCCCGTTCGTGACTATCGTTGCGTGCATACGGACACGCTTGGGTATGTTTACCATACAAGGTTTACTAGGGAAACCTGCTTGCTCGACCATTGCCCTCCCGTCGCGGACACCATTCTTGGACAGAAGTCCTAGTACGTAGAGTACTTTCCCTAGGTATGTGCCCGTTCGTGACTATCGTTGCGTGCATACGGACACGCTTGGGTATGTTTACCATACAAGGTTTACTAGGGAAACCTGCTTGCTCGACCATTGCCCTCCCGTCGCGGACACCATTCTTGGACAGAAGTCCTAGTACGTAGAGTACTTTCCCTAGGTATGTGCCCGTTCGTGACTATCGTTGCGTGCATACGGACACGCTTGGGTATGTTTACCATACAAGGTTTACTAGGGAAACCTGCTTGCTCGACCATTGCCCTCCCGTCGCGGACACCATTCTTGGACAGAAGTCCTAGTACGTAGAGTACTTTCCCTAGGTATGTGCCCGTTCGTGACTATCGTTGCGTGCATACGGACACGCTTGGGTATGTTTACCATACAAGGTTTACTAGGGAAACCTGCTTGCTCGACCATTACCCTCCCGTCGCGGACACCATTCTTGGACAGAAGTCCTAGTACGTAGAGTACTTTCCCTAGGTATGTGCCCGTTCGTGACTATCGTTGCGTGCATACGGACACGCTTGGGTATGTTTACCAAACAAGGTTTACTAGGGAAACCTGCTTGCTCGACCATTGCCCTCCCGTCGCGGACACCATTCTTGGACAGAAGTCCTAGTACGTAGAGTACTTTCCCTAGGTATGTGCCCGTTCGTGACTATCGTTGCGTGCATACGGACACGCTTGGGTATGTTTACCATACAAGGTTTACTAGGGAAACCTGCTTGCTCGACCATTGCCCTCCCGTCGCGGACACCATTCTTGGACAGAAGTCCTAGTACGTAGAGTACTTTCCCTAGGTATGTGCCCGTTCGTGACTATCGTTGCGTGCATACGGACACGCTTGGGTATGTTTACCATACAAGGTTTACTAGGGAAACCTGCTTGCTCGACCATTGCCCTCCCGTCGCGGACACCATTCTTGGACAGAAGTCCTAGTACGTAGAGTACTTTCCCTAGGTATGTGCCCGTTCGTGACTATCGTTGCGTGCATACGGACACGCTTGGGTATGTTTACCATACAAGGTTTACTAGGGAAACCTGCTTGCTCGACCATTGCCCTCCCGTCGCGGACACCATTCTTGGACAGAAGTCCTAGTACGTAGAGTACTTTCCCTAGGTATGTGCCCGTTCGTGACTATCGTTGCGTGCATACGGACACGCTTGGGTATGTTTACCATACAAGGTTTACTAGGGAAACCTGCTTGCTCGACCATTGCCCTCCCGTCGCGGACACCATTCTTGGACAGAAGTCCTAGTACGTAGAGTACTTTCCCTAGGTATGTGCCCGTTCGTGACTATCGTTGCGTGCATACGGACACGCTTGGGTATGTTTACCATACAAGGTTTACTAGGGAAACCTGCTTGCTCGACCATTGCCCTCCCGTCGCGGACACCATTCTTGGACAGAAGTCCTAGTACGTAGAGTACTTTCCCTAGGTATGTGCCCGTTCGTGACTATCGTTGCGTGCATACGGACACGCTTGGGTATGTTTACCATACAAGGTTTACTAGGGAAACCTGCTTGCTCGACCATTGCCCTCCCGTCGCGGACACCATTCTTGGACAGAAGTCCTAGTACGTAGAGTACTTTCCCTAGGTATGTGCCCGTTCGTGACTATCGTTGCGTGCATACGGACACGCTTGGGTATGTTTACCATACAAGGTTTACTAGGGAAACCTGCTTGCTCGACCATTGCCCTCCCGTCGCGGACACCATTCTTGGACAGAAGTCCTAGTACGTAGAGTACTTTCCCTAGGTATGTGCCCGTTCGTGACTATCGTTGCGTGCATACGGACACGCTTGGGTATGTTTACCATACAAGGTTTACTAGGGAAACCTGCTTGCTCGACCATTGCCCTCCCGTCGCGGACACCATTCTTGGACAGAAGTCCTAGTACGTAGAGTACTTTCCCTAGGTATGTGCCCGTTCGTGACTATCGTTGCGTGCATACGGACACGCTTGGGTATGTTTACCATACAAGGTTTACTAGGGAAACCTGCTTGCTCGACCATTGCCCTCCCGTCGCGGACACCATTCTTGGACAGAAGTCCTAGTACGTAGAGTACTTTCCCTAGGTATGTGCCCGTTCGTGACTATCGTTGCGTGCATACGGACACGCTTGGGTATGTTTACCATACAAGGTTTACTAGGGAAACCTGCTTGCTCGACCATTGCCCTCCCGTCGCGGACACCATTCTTGGACAGAAGTCCTAGTACGTAGAGTACTTTCCCTAGGTATGTGCCCGTTCGTGACTATCGTTGCGTGCATACGGACACGCTTGGGTATGTTTACCATACAAGGTTTACTAGGGAAACCTGCTTGCTCGACCATTGCCCTCCCGTCGCGGACACCATTCTTGGACAGAAGTCCTAGTACGTAGAGTACTTTCCCTAGGTATGTGCCCGTTCGTGACTATCGTTGCGTGCATACGGACACGCTTGGGTATGTTTACCATACAAGGTTTACTAGGGAAACCTGCTTGCTCGACCATTGCCCTCCCGTCGCGGACACCATTCTTGGACAGAAGTCCTAGTACGTAGAGTACTTTCCCTAGGTATGTGCCCGTTCGTGACTATCGTTGCGTGCATACGGACACGCTTGGGTATGTTTACCATACAAGGTTTACTAGGGAAACCTGCTTGCTCGACCATTGCCCTCCCGTCGCGGACACCATTCTTGGACAGAAGTCCTAGTACGTAGAGTACTTTCCCTAGGTATGTGCCCGTTCGTGACTATCGTTGCGTGCATACGGACACGCTTGGGTATGTTTACCATACAAGGTTTACTAGGGAAACCTGCTTGCTCGACCATTGCCCTCCCGTCGCGGACACCATTCTTGGACAGAAGTCCTAGTACGTAGAGTACTTTCCCTAGGTATGTGCCCGTTCGTGACTATCGTTGCGTGCATACGGACACGCTTGGGTATGTTTACCATACAAGGTTTACTAGGGAAACCTGCTTGCTCGACCATTGCCCTCCCGTCGCGGACACCATTCTTGGACAGAAGTCCTAGTACGTAGAGTACTTTCCCTAGGTATGTGCCCGTTCGTGACTATCGTTGCGTGCATACGGACACGCTTGGGTATGTTTACCATACAAGGTTTACTAGGGAAACCTGCTTGCTCGACCATTGCCCTCCCGTCGCGGACACCATTCTTGGACAGAAGTCCTAGTACGTAGAGTACTTTCCCTAGGTATGTGCCCGTTCGTGACTATCGTTGCGTGCATACGGACACGCTTGGGTATGTTTACCATACAAGGTTTACTAGGGAAACCTGCTTGCTCGACCATTGCCCTCCCGTCGCGGACACCATTCTTGGACAGAAGTCCTAGTACGTAGAGTACTTTCCCTAGGTATGTGCCCGTTCGTGACTATCGTTGCGTGCATACGGACACGCTTGGGTATGTTTACCATACAAGGTTTACTAGGGAAACCTGCTTGCTCGACCATTGCCCTCCCGTCGCGGACACCATTCTTGGACAGAAGTCCTAGTACGTAGAGTACTTTCCCTAGGTATGTGCCCGTTCGTGACTATCGTTGCGTGCATACGGACACGCTTGGGTATGTTTACCATACAAGGTTTACTAGGGAAACCTGCTTGCTCGACCATTGCCCTCCCGTCGCGGACACCATTCTTGGACAGAAGTCCTAGTACGTAGAGTACTTTCCCTAGGTATGTGCCCGTTCGTGACTATCGTTGCGTGCATACGGACACGCTTGGGTATGTTTACCATACAAGGTTTACTAGGGAAACCTGCTTGCTCGACCATTGCCCTCCCGTCGCGGACACCATTCTTGGACAGAAGTCCTAGTACGTAGAGTACTTTCCCTAGGTATGTGCCCGTTCGTGACTATCGTTGCGTGCATACGGACACGCTTGGGTATGTTTACCATACAAGGTTTACTAGGGAAACCTGCTTGCTCGACCATTGCCCTCCCGTCGCGGACACCATTCTTGGACAGAAGTCCTAGTACGTAGAGTACTTTCCCTAGGTATGTGCCCGTTCGTGACTATCGTTGCGTGCATACGGACACGCTTGGGTATGTTTACCATACAAGGTTTACTAGGGAAACCTGCTTGCTCGACCATTGCCCTCCCGTCGCGGACACCATTCTTGGACAGAAGTCCTAGTACGTAGAGTACTTTCCCTAGGTATGTGCCCGTTCGTGACTATCGTTGCGTGCATACGGACACGCTTGGGTATGTTTACCATACAAGGTTTACTAGGGAAACCTGCTTGCTCGACCATTGCCCTCCCGTCGCGGACACCATTCTTGGACAGAAGTCCTAGTACGTAGAGTACTTTCCCTAGGTATGTGCCCGTTCGTGACTATCGTTGCGTGCATACGGACACGCTTGGGTATGTTTACCATACAAGGTTTACTAGGGAAACCTGCTTGCTCGACCATTGCCCTCCCGTCGCGGACACCATTCTTGGACAGAAGTCCTAGTACGTAGAGTACTTTCCCTAGGTATGTGCCCGTTCGTGCATACGGACACGCTTGGGTATGTTTACCATACAAGGTTTACTAGGGAAACCTGCTTGCTCGACCATTGCCCTCCCGTCGCGGACACCATTCTTGGACAGAAGTCCTAGTACGTAGAGTACTTTCCCTAGGTATGTGCCCGTTCGTGACTATCGTTGCGTGCATACGGACACGCTTGGGTATGTTTACCATACAAGGTTTACTAGGGAAACCTGCTTGCTCGACCATTGCCCTCCCGTCGCGGACACCATTCTTGGACAGAAGTCCTAGTACGTAGAGTACTTTCCCTAGGTATGTGCCCGTTCGTGACTATCGTTGCGTGCATACGGACACGCTTGGGTATGTTTACCATACAAGGTTTACTAGGGAAACCTGCTTGCTCGACCATTGCCCTCCCGTCGCGGACACCATTCTTGGACAGAAGTCCTAGTACGTAGAGTACTTTCCCTAGGTATGTGCCCGTTCGTGACTATCGTTGCGTGCATACGGACACGCTTGGGTATGTTTACCATACAAGGTTTACTAGGGAAACCTGCTTGCTCGACCATTGCCCTCCCGTCGCGGACACCATTCTTGGACAGAAGTCCTAGTACGTAGAGTACTTTCCCTAGGTATGTGCCCGTTCGTGACTATCGTTGCGTGCATACGGACACGCTTGGGTATGTTTACCATACAAGGTTTACTAGGGAAACCTGCTTGCTCGACCATTGCCCTCCCGTCGCGGACACCATTCTTGGACAGAAGTCCTAGTACGTAGAGTACTTTCCCTAGGTATGTGCCCGTCCTAGTACGTAGAGTACTTTCCCTAGGTATGTGCCCGTTCGTGACTATCGTTGCGTGCATACGGACACGCTTGGGTATGTTTACCATACAAGGTTTACTAGGGAAACCTGCTTGCTCGACCATTGCCCTCCCGTCGCGGACACCATTCTTGGACAGAAGTCCTAGTACGTAGAGTACTTTCCCTAGGTATGTGCCCGTTCGTGACTATCGTTGCGTGCATACGGACACGCTTGGGTATGTTTACCATACAAGGTTTACTAGGGAAACCTGCTTGCTCGACCATTGCCCTCCCGTCGCGGACACCATTCTTGGACAGAAGTCCTAGTACGTAGAGTACTTTCCCTAGGTATGTGCCCGTTCGTGACTATCGTTGCGTGCATACGGACACGCTTGGGTATGTTTACCATACAAGGTTTACTAGGGAAACCTGCTTGCTCGACCATTGCCCTCCCGTCGCGGACACCATTCTTGGACAGAAGTCCTAGTACGTAGCGTTCTTTATTGTACTTGATCAGTTTGTATTGCCTTCGCTTTGTTCCATCGACACTTGCTACTGCTCACTAAGGGGTTTTTGTTTGTGATGTGTACGATAAGCCACCGTCTATCCTATCCGGCACTTTATCAACACTTTTCACCCAAGTCATAGGAACGTAGTGTACTTTCCCTGATCGGTACACAATTTTGGTGCACGGCTATCCTGACCGGCAACTTGTACCAACATGGACATCCATGAACGCGTACGCTCGGGCTGCGCCCTCCGTGTTGTACTTTCCCTGATCGGTACACAATTTTGGTGCACGGCTATCCTGACCGGCAACTTGTACCAACATGGACATCCATGAACGCGTACGCTCGGGCTGCGCCCTCCGTGTTGTACTTTCCCTGATCGGTACACAATTTTGGTGCACGGCTATCCTGACCGGCAACTTGTACCAACATGGACATCCATGAACGCGTACGCTCGGGCTGCGCCCTCCGTGTTGTACTTTCCCTGATCGGTACACAATTTTGGTGCACGGCTATCCTGACCGGCAACTTGTACCAACATGGACATCCATGAACGCGTACGCTCGGGCTGCGCCCTCCGTGTTGTACTTTCCCTGAT
>NW_024427703.1:42500-45000 GCF_017562075.2 Anopheles merus | reverse complement strand
CTCTCTACAAAAGCGTGCGCTAATGCAGGTACAAATTAATGTACGTCCCAGATAGTGACGATCTCTGGGAGGAAGAACCTTAAGGAACTCCCCGCACATATCAAGACTTATAGGTGAGAACGGCCAATCACCTATTTCTCTTAGTAAAACTCACAACTCATTCCTTGGGTTTGGAAGTGTCCATGTCGGTGCCGAGTACAAGTTACCGCGTTCAAAGTTTGGTAAGCAGCGCACTCGACCTCCAACATAACACTTCACGTCTTGATATGCTCTCTACAAAAGCGTGTGCCTATGTAGGTACAAATTAATGTACGTCCCAGATAGTGACGATCTCTGGGAGGAAGAACCTTAAGGAACTCCCCGCACATATCAAGAATTATAGGTAACGCTGCCAATTACCTGTTGCTCTTAGTAAAACTCACAACTCATTCCTTGGGTTTGGAAGTGTCCATGTCGGTGCCGAGTACAAGTTACCGCGTTCAAAGTTTGGTAAGCAGCGCACTCAACCTCCAACATAACCCTTCACGTCTTGATATGCTCTCTACAAAAGCGTGTGCCTATGTAGGTACAAATTAATGTACGTCCCAGATAGTGACGATCTCTGGGAGGAAGAACCTTAAGGAACTCCCCGCACATATCAAGAATTATAGGTAACGCTGCCAATTACCTGTTTCTCTTAGTAAAACTCACAACTCATTCCTTGGGTTTGGAAGTGTCCATGTCGGTGCCGAGTACAAGTTACCGCGTTCAAAGTTTGGTAAGCAGCGCACTCAACCTCCAACATAACCCTTCACGTCTTGATATGCTCTCTACAAAAGCGTGCGCCAATGTAGGTACAAATTAATGTACGTCCCAGATAGTGACGATCTCTGGGAGGAAGAACCTTAAGGAACTCCCCGCACATATCAAGAATTATAGGTAACGCTGCCAATTACCTGTTTCTCTTAGTAAAACTCACAACTCATTCCTTGGGTTTGGAAGTGTCCATGTCGGTGCCGAGTACAAGTTACCGCGTTCAAAGTTTGGTAAGCAGCGCACTCGACCTCCAACATAACACTTCACGTCTTGATATGCTCTCTACAAAAGCGTGCGCTAATGTAGGTACAAATTAATGTACGTCCCAGATAGTGACGATCTCTGGGAGGAAGAACCTTAAGGAACTCCCCGCACATATCAAGAATTATAGGTAACGCTGCCAATTACCTGTTTCTCTTAGTAAAACTCACAACTCATTCCTTGGGTTTGGAAGTGTCCATGTCGGTGCCGAGTACAAGTTACCGCGTTCAAAGTTTGGTAAGCAGCGCACTCAACCTCCAACATAACCCTTCACGTCTTGATATGCTCTCTACAAAAGCGTGCGCTAATGCAGGTACAAATTAATGTACGTCCCAGATAGTGACGATCTCTGGGAGGAAGAACCTTAAGGAACTCCCCGCACATATCAAGAATTATAGGTAACGCTGCCAATTACCTGTTTCTCTTAGTAAAACTCACAACTCATTCCTTGGGTTTGGAAGTGTCCATGTCGGTGCCGAGTACAAGTTACCGCGTTCAAAGTTTGGTAAGCAGCGCACTCAACCTCCAACATAACACTTCACGTCTTGATATGCTCTCTACAAAAGCGTGCGCTATGTAGGTACAAATTAATGTACGTCCCAGATAGTGACGATCTCTGGGAGGAAGAACCTTAAGGAACTCCCCGCACATATCAAGAATTATAGGTAACGGCCAATTACCTGTTTCTCTTAGTAAAACTCACAACTCATTCCTTGGGTTTGGAAGTGTCCATGTCGGTGCCGAGTACAAGTTACCGCGTTCAAAGTTTGGTAAGCAGCGCACTCGACCTCCAACATAACACTTCACGTCTTGATATGCTCTCTACAAAAGCGTGCGCTAATGCAGGTACAAATTAATGTACGTCCCAGATAGTGACGATCTCTGGGAGGAAGAACCTTAAGGAACTCCCCGCACATATCAAGACTTATAGGTAACGCTGCCAATTACCTGTTTCTCTTAGTAAAACTCACAACTCATTCCTTGGGTTTGGAAGTGTCCATGTCGGTGCCGAGTACAAGTTACCGCGTTCAAAGTTTGGTAAGCAGCGCACTCAACCTCCAACATAACACTTCACGTCTTGATATGCTCTCTACAAAAGCGTGTGCTATGTAGGTACAAATTAATGTACGTCCCAGATAGTGACGATCTCTGGGAGGAAGAACCTTAAGGAACTCCCCGCACATATCAAGAATTATAGGTAACGGCCAATTACCTGTTTCTCTTAGTAAAACTCACAACTCATTCCTTGGGTTTGGAAGTGTCCATGTCGGTGCCGAGTACAAGTTACCGCGTTCAAAGTTTGGTAAGCAGCGCACTCGACCTCCAACATAACACTTCACGTCTTGATATGCTCTCTACAAAAGCGTGTGCCTATGTAGGTACAAATTAATGTACGTCCCAGATAGTGACGATCTCTGGGAGGAAGAACCTTAAGGAACTCCCC
>NW_024427703.1:10000-37500 GCF_017562075.2 Anopheles merus | reverse complement strand
CATTTTTGTTAAAACTGTAAACCGTACGGTGTCCTTCTAACAGGCGGATACCTTTGTACGGCTACAGAGTTGAATTACCCGGCTGCGTTTTGACCACTATAGTCCAATCGGTACTCTGCACTCTCATGTATACTAATGTTTCACTTGGATACACCCCACTGTTTTGTCCTACGGGCGTGTAAGCTCTCCACGACGGGATGCATTGATTGGTTCAGCGATCTTTCTGCACTTCGTGGATCTACTCCTTCGATGTGTCGGGAAACATTGCTAGCGGTCACTCTGCACTAGTGGAAGAACTCCACCGTGATACGGGAGACATTGCTAACGGTTACTCTGCACCTCGTCGAGTTACCACCGTGTGTCGGAAGACTTTGCTCCTGAGTCTCTCTGCACTGCGTAAGCTACCGCCGTGTGTCGGGAAGCATTGCTAGCGGTCACTCTGCACTAGTGGAATGATACCACCGTGATACGGGAGACATTGCTAACGGCTACTCTGCACTTCGCGGACCTGCTTACTCTGTGACGGGAGACTTGCTAGCGGCTTCTCTGCACTACTGGGCTACCACCTTGTGACGGGAGACATTGCTAGCGGTCACTCTGCACTAGTGGTAGAACACCACCGTGATACGGGAGACATTGCTAACGGTCACTCTGCACAGGTGCCAATACCACCTTGTGACGGGAAACATTGCTAGAAACCGATCGGCATCTCTGCGCGATTACTTGAACACACCCCCAACTTAGTCAACTGTTAAACTTTTTCGTAATCACGGCGGGACACATTGCTCGAGCTCTAACGGACCTCTGCACGCATGAAACATGGTGGCGGGAATCATTGCTAGAACCGAACGGCGCCTCTGCGCGATGTACAAGCTCAACAGGAACCTCGTATCGGCTGCCGAGCCGGAGCTCGAACAACTTGGACTATCACCTCTAATTATATCAACTCACACCTCCCCCGAGGGTTCCGCAGAATTGCTTCTGGGTCCCCTTATCGTTAATTGCGATTCGTGTTTGCATTACACTACATTGAGCTATTCCAACTTGTTTATCCGCATGGCGAACATTTGCTGCATAGAACATTTAAGTTCCACTTTGCTCTCCCCTACGTGGGTCTGAGCTTCGCTCTCAGGGAAAGTTATGCCACATTTGGTAAGGGAAACCCGGTTTCATCACGCTATTTTACCTGCACCATGACCCCAGACACATTTGTTCAATGGATTAGATCCAAGGAACGCCGACAAACCATGCACCACTACCCTTAATAGCTCATCGAGCTTAGCGTGAATCCATCGAGTTTCCCTAAAAAGTTCGATTGGTCTTGCAGTGTTTAAAGACAACGAAGCTTAGTTTCAAGCATGCATTTAATATACGCTTACGAAAACCTCTTAAACTGTTACGACTTTTATGCTTGAAACCATCACGACGAAGTCTTAGGGTCCGTAGACCCGTGATGTACCGCTCCAGGGAGCTTTTTGAAAGGTTGGGTAGGTCCTTTCAGGGTCCGTAGACCCTCTACGCTGCCAGTTCTCAGCGTAAGAGTACAGCAAACTAGCCAGCTACTGTCTCTTCATGGGTCCGAAGACCCAAAAATATATTTGCTACTGACCACCTTAAGCGATGCTGGGGTGTCTGTAATTTTCGAGATTTTGTCCCCGGGACACCTAGTCCGGGGCATAAGCCGTGTACTACAAGGCCTAATTTTACTCTAATATACGCATATCAACTCGAAATCATAGGTTAAGATCATCGGCAGACACCACCAGACACCACTTTTGCTTCATAAGTTCGGACTATGGTCATACGACGAACTAAATCGGGGAGGGGACGTATGACCCAAATGGGGGCCGAAATGACCCACCGACACCTCAAACCATGCTCCTACGACAAAATAGAGGTAAAAACTACGATTTGGTGAAATTTTCATTTTTGACCTCGGAGCAAGGTACCCTCCCTATAGTAGGCAATGAACAAATGATCATGTTCCCAGGAGGGCAAAAGTTGGGAACTCGAGAGGAAAGCGCTAATGGCGCGCCTTACCTAGGGGCCCGTAGAGTAAAAAGGGTACCCCCAAAAAAGTTGTTGTTTGACGTTCTGGTTTCACTTTTCATCATCTAAAATGCGTTTTCTACACGTTTTCAGTGATTTTGGCGAAAAAAAATTTTTTGACTACTCGAGCTCTCCGGCCCGTTCGGTGACCATTTTTTGACAAAAGCTAGGGAGCTGCCCCTAGGTTTGGGGTGTCACAAAATTTTGAAAAGTGGTCAAAAAACCACTATCCAGAATCGGATGTAGAATCATTAGACGAACTTAAAATTGTTCTACGACCCATGTCTGCGACGTTTAGTTTTCGAGTTATGGCCCGCCGTAGGTCTGACGGAGAACTTTTGCTAAGCGCACTTTGATGTTTGTATGAAAAAGTACCCTACCTAGGGACGCGTAGAGCAAATTGGTACCCCCGGGCATGTTGTCGGTTGACTTTCTGGTTGCACTTTTCATCATCTAGGGTGTGTTTCTGACACGTTTTGAGGGTTTTTAGCGAAAAAATTTTTTTGACTACTCGAGCTCTCCGGCCCGTTCGGTGCACTTTTTTGCAAAAAGCTAGGGAGCTGTCCCTAGGTTCGGGGTGTCACAAAATGATGAAAAGTGGTCAAAAAACCACTATCCAGAATCGGATAGAGAATGATTAGACGAGCTTAAAATTGTTCTACGACCCATGTCTGCGACGTTTAGTATTCGAGTTATGGCCCGCCGTAGGTCTGACCGAGCAATTTTTGTTCCGCGCACTTTGTGCACCGTGCACATTGATGTTTGTATGAAAAAGTACCCTACCTAGGGACGCGTAGAGCAAATTGGTACCCCCGGGCATGTTGTCGGTTGACTTTCTGGTTGCACTTTTCATCATCTAGGGTGTGTTTCTGACACGTTTTGAGGGTTTTTAGCGAAAAAAATTTTTTTGACTACTCGAGCTCTCCGGCCCGTTCGGTGCACTTTTTTGCAAAAAGCTAGGGAGCTGTCCCTAGGTTCGGGGTGTCACAAAATGATGAAAAGTGGTCAAAAAACCACTATCCAGAATCGGATAGAGAATGATTAGACGAGCTTAAAATTGTTCTACGACCCATGTCTGCGACGTTTAGTATTCGAGTTATGGCCCGCCGTAGGTCTGACCGAGCAATTTTTGTTCCGCGCACTTTGTGCACCGTGCACATTGATGTTTGTATGAAAAAGTACCCTACCTAGGGACGCGTAGAGCAAATTGGTACCCCCGGGCATGTTGTCGGTTGACTTTCTGGTTGCACTTTTCATCATCTAGGGTGTGTTTCTGACACGTTTTGAGGGTTTTTAGCGAAAAAAATTTTTTTGACTACTCGAGCTCTCCGGCCCGTTCGGTGCACTTTTTTGCAAAAAGCTAGGGAGCTGTCCCTAGGTTCGGGGTGTCACAAAATGATGAAAAGTGGTCAAAAAACCACTATCCAGAATCGGATAGAGAACGATTAGACGAGCTTAAAATTGTTCTACGACCCATGTCTGCGACGTTTAGTATTCGAGTTATGGCCCGCCGTAGGTCTGACCGAGCAATTTTTGTTCCGCGCACTTTGTGCACCGTGCACATTGATGTTTGTATGAAAAAGTACCCTACCTAGGGACGCGTAGAGCAAATTGGTACCCCCGGGCATGTTGTCGGTTGACTTTCTGGTTGCACTTTTCATCATCTAGGGTGTGTTTCTGACACGTTTTGAGGGTTTTTAGCGAAAAAAATTTTTTTGACTACTCGAGCTCTCCGGCCCGTTCGGTGCACTTTTTTGCAAAAAGCTAGGGAGCTGTCCCTAGGTTCGGGGTATCACAAAATGATGAAAAGTGGTCAAAAAACCACTATCCAGAATCGGATAGAGAATGATTAGACGAGCTTAAAATTGTTCTACGACCCATGTCTGCGACGTTTAGTATTCGAGTTATGGCCCGCCGTAGGTCTGACCGAGCAATTTTTGTTCCGCGCACTTTGTGCACCGTGCACATTGATGTTTGTATGAAAAAGTACCCTACCTAGGGACGCGTAGAGCAAATTGGTACCCCCGGGCATGTTGTCGGTTGACTTTCTGGTTGCACTTTTCATCATCTAGGGTGTGTTTCTGACACGTTTTGAGGGTTTTTAGCGAAAAAAATTTTTTTGACTACTCGAGCTCTCCGGCCCGTTCGGTGCACTTTTTTGCAAAAAGCTAGGGAGCTGTCCCTAGGTTCGGGGTGTCACAAAATGATGAAAAGTGGTCAAAAAACCACTATCCAGAATCGGATAGAGAACGATTAGACGAGCTTAAAATTGTTCTACGACCCATGTCTGCGACGTTTAGTATTCGAGTTATGGCCCGCCGTAGGTCTGACCGAGCAATTTTTGTTCCGCGCACTTTGTGCACCGTGCACATTGATGTTTGTATGAAAAAGTACCCTACCTAGGGACGCGTAGAGCAAATTGGTACCCCCGGGCATGTTGTCGGTTGACTTTCTGGTTGCACTTTTCATCATCTAGGGTGTGTTTCTGACACGTTTTGAGGGTTTTTAGCGAAAAAAATTTTTTTGACTACTCGAGCTCTCCGGCCCGTTCGGTGCACTTTTTTGCAAAAAGCTAGGGAGCTGTCCCTAGGTTCGGGGTGTCACAAAATGATGAAAAGTGGTCAAAAAACCACTATCCAGAATCGGATAGAGAATGATTAGACGAGCTTAAAATTGTTCTACGACCCATGTCTGCGACGTTTAGTATTCGAGTTATGGCCCGCCGTAGGTCTGACCGAGCAATTTTTGTTCCGCGCACTTTGTGCACCGTGCACATTGATGTTTGTATGAAAAAGTACCCTACCTAGGGACGCGTAGAGCAAATTGGTACCCCCGGGCATGTTGTCGGTTGACTTTCTGGTTGCACTTTTCATCATCTAGGGTGTGTTTCTGACACGTTTTGAGGGTTTTTAGCGAAAAAAATTTTTTTGACTACTCGAGCTCTCCGGCCCGTTCGGTGCACTTTTTTGCAAAAAGCTAGGGAGCTGTCCCTAGGTTCGGGGTGTCACAAAATGATGAAAAGTGGTCAAAAAACCACTATCCAGAATCGGATAGAGAACGATTAGACGAGCTTAAAATTGTTCTACGACCCATGTCTGCGACGTTTAGTATTCGAGTTATGGCCCGCCGTAGGTCTGACCGAGCAATTTTTGTTCCGCGCACTTTGTGCACCGTGCACATTGATGTTTGTATGAAAAAGTACCCTACCTAGGGACGCGTAGAGCAAATTGGTACCCCCGGGCATGTTGTCGGTTGACTTTCTGGTTGCACTTTTCATCATCTAGGGTGTGTTTCTGACACGTTTTGAGGGTTTTTAGCGAAAAAAATTTTTTTGACTACTCGAGCTCTCCGGCCCGTTCGGTGCACTTTTTTGCAAAAAGCTAGGGAGCTGTCCCTAGGTTCGGGGTGTCACAAAATGATGAAAAGTGGTCAAAAAACCACTATCCAGAATCGGATAGAGAATGATTAGACGAGCTTAAAATTGTTCTACGACCCATGTCTGCGACGTTTAGTATTCGAGTTATGGCCCGCCGTAGGTCTGACCGAGCAATTTTTGTTCCGCGCACTTTGTGCACCGTGCACATTGATGTTTGTATGAAAAAGTACCCTACCTAGGGACGCGTAGAGCAAATTGGTACCCCCGGGCATGTTGTCGGTTGACTTTCTGGTTGCACTTTTCATCATCTAGGGTGTGTTTCTGACACGTTTTGAGGGTTTTTAGCGAAAAAAATTTTTTTGACTACTCGAGCTCTCCGGCCCGTTCGGTGCACTTTTTTGCAAAAAGCTAGGGAGCTGTCCCTAGGTTCGGGGTGTCACAAAATGATGAAAAGTGGTCAAAAAACCACTATCCAGAATCGGATAGAGAACGATTAGACGAGCTTAAAATTGTTCTACGACCCATGTCTGCGACGTTTAGTATTCGAGTTATGGCCCGCCGTAGGTCTGACCGAGCAATTTTTGTTCCGCGCACTTTGTGCACCGTGCACATTGATGTTTGTATGAAAAAGTACCCTACCTAGGGACGCGTAGAGCAAATTGGTACCCCCGGGCATGTTGTCGGTTGACTTTCTGGTTGCACTTTTCATCATCTAGGGTGTGTTTCTGACACGTTTTGAGGGTTTTTAGCGAAAAAAATTTTTTTGACTACTCGAGCTCTCCGGCCCGTTCGGTGCACTTTTTTGCAAAAAGCTAGGGAGCTGTCCCTAGGTTCGGGGTGTCACAAAATGATGAAAAGTGGTCAAAAAACCACTATCCAGAATCGGATAGAGAATGATTAGACGAGCTTAAAATTGTTCTACGACCCATGTCTGCGACGTTTAGTATTCGAGTTATGGCCCGCCGTAGGTCTGACCGAGCAATTTTTGTTCCGCGCACTTTGTGCACCGTGCACATTGATGTTTGTATGAAAAAGTACCCTACCTAGGGACGCGTAGAGCAAATTGGTACCCCCGGGCATGTTGTCGGTTGACTTTCTGGTTGCACTTTTCATCATCTAGGGTGTGTTTCTGACACGTTTTGAGGGTTTTTAGCGAAAAAAATTTTTTTGACTACTCGAGCTCTCCGGCCCGTTCGGTGCACTTTTTTGCAAAAAGCTAGGGAGCTGTCCCTAGGTTCGGGGTGTCACAAAATGATGAAAAGTGGTCAAAAAACCACTATCCAGAATCGGATAGAGAATGATTAGACGAGCTTAAAATTGTTCTACGACCCATGTCTGCGACGTTTAGTATTCGAGTTATGGCCCGCCGTAGGTCTGACCGAGCAATTTTTGTTCCGCGCACTTTGTGCACCGTGCACATTGATGTTTGTATGAAAAAGTACCCTACCTAGGGACGCGTAGAGCAAATTGGTACCCCCGGGCATGTTGTCGGTTGACTTTCTGGTTGCACTTTTCATCATCTAGGGTGTGTTTCTGACACGTTTTGAGGGTTTTTAGCGAAAAAAATTTTTTTGACTACTCGAGCTCTCCGGCCCGTTCGGTGCACTTTTTTGCAAAAAGCTAGGGAGCTGTCCCTAGGTTCGGGGTGTCACAAAATGATGAAAAGTGGTCAAAAAACCACTATCCAGAATCGGATAGAGAATGATTAGACGAGCTTAAAATTGTTCTACGACCCATGTCTGCGACGTTTAGTATTCGAGTTATGGCCCGCCGTAGGTCTGACCGAGCAATTTTTGTTCCGCGCACTTTGTGCACCGTGCACATTGATGTTTGTATGAAAAAGTACCCTACCTAGGGACGCGTAGAGCAAATTGGTACCCCCGGGCATGTTGTCGGTTGACTTTCTGGTTGCACTTTTCATCATCTAGGGTGTGTTTCTGACACGTTTTGAGGGTTTTTAGCGAAAAAAATTTTTTTGACTACTCGAGCTCTCCGGCCCGTTCGGTGCACTTTTTTGCAAAAAGCTAGGGAGCTGTCCCTAGGTTCGGGGTGTCACAAAATGATGAAAAGTGGTCAAAAAACCACTATCCAGAATCGGATAGAGAATGATTAGACGAGCTTAAAATTGTTCTACGACCCATGTCTGCGACGTTTAGTATTCGAGTTATGGCCCGCCGTAGGTCTGACCGAGCAATTTTTGTTCCGCGCACTTTGTGCACCGTGCACATTGATGTTTGTATGAAAAAGTACCCTACCTAGGGACGCGTAGAGCAAATTGGTACCCCCGGGCATGTTGTCGGTTGACTTTCTGGTTGCACTTTTCATCATCTAGGGTGTGTTTCTGACACGTTTTGAGGGTTTTTAGCGAAAAAAATTTTTTTGACTACTCGAGCTCTCCGGCCCGTTCGGTGCACTTTTTTGCAAAAAGCTAGGGAGCTGTCCCTAGGTTCGGGGTGTCACAAAATGATGAAAAGTGGTCAAAAAACCACTATCCAGAATCGGATAGAGAATGATTAGACGAGCTTAAAATTGTTCTACGACCCATGTCTGCGACGTTTAGTATTCGAGTTATGGCCCGCCGTAGGTCTGACCGAGCAATTTTTGTTCCGCGCACTTTGTGCACCGTGCACATTGATGTTTGTATGAAAAAGTACCCTACCTAGGGACGCGTAGAGCAAATTGGTACCCCCGGGCATGTTGTCGGTTGACTTTCTGGTTGCACTTTTCATCATCTAGGGTGTGTTTCTGACACGTTTTGAGGGTTTTTAGCGAAAAAAATTTTTTTGACTACTCGAGCTCTCCGGCCCGTTCGGTGCACTTTTTTGCAAAAAGCTAGGGAGCTGTCCCTAGGTTCGGGGTGTCACAAAATGATGAAAAGTGGTCAAAAAACCACTATCCAGAATCGGATAGAGAATGATTAGACGAGCTTAAAATTGTTCTACGACCCATGTCTGCGACGTTTAGTATTCGAGTTATGGCCCGCCGTAGGTCTGACGGAGAACTTTTGCTAAGCGCACTTTGATGTTTGTATGAAAAAGTGCCCTACCTAGGGACGCGTAGAGCAAATTGGTACCCCCGGGCATGTTGTCGGTTGACTTTCTGGTTGCACTTTTCATCATCTAGGGTGTGTTTCTGACACGTTTTGAGGGTTTTTAGCGAAAAAAATTTTTTTGACTACTCGAGCTCTCCGGCCCGTTCGGTGCACTTTTTTGCAAAAAGCTAGGGAGCTGTCCCTAGGTTCGGGGTGTCACAAAATGATGAAAAGTGGTCAAAAAACCACTATCCAGAATCGGATAGAGAATGATTAGACGAGCTTAAAATTGTTCTACGACCCATGTCTGCGACGTTTAGTATTCGAGTTATGGCCCGCCGTAGGTCTGACCGAGCAATTTTTGTTCCGCGCACTTTGTGCACCGTGCACATTGATGTTTGTATGAAAAAGTACCCTACCTAGGGACGCGTAGAGCAAATTGGTACCCCCGGGCATGTTGTCGGTTGACTTTCTGGTTGCACTTTTCATCATCTAGGGTGTGTTTCTGACACGTTTTGAGGGTTTTTAGCGAAAAAAATTTTTTTGACTACTCGAGCTCTCCGGCCCGTTCGGTGCACTTTTTTGCAAAAAGCTAGGGAGCTGTGCCTAGGTTCGGGGTGTCACAAAATGATGAAAAGTGGTCAAAAAACCACTATCCAGAATCGGATAGAGAATGATTAGACGAGCTTAAAATTGTTCTACGACCCATGTCTGCGACGTTTAGTATTCGAGTTATGGCCCGCCGTAGGTCTGACCGAGCAATTTTTGTTCCGCGCACTTTGTGCACCGTGCACATTGATGTTTGTATGAAAAAGTACCCTACCTAGGGACGCGTAGAGCAAATTGGTACCCCCGGGCATGTTGTCGGTTGACTTTCTGGTTGCACTTTTCATCATCTAGGGTGTGTTTCTGACACGTTTTGAGGGTTTTTAGCGAAAAAAATTTTTTTGACTACTCGAGCTCTCCGGCCCGTTCGGTGCACTTTTTTGCAAAAAGCTAGGGAGCTGTCCCTAGGTTCGGGGTGTCACAAAATGATGAAAAGTGGTCAAAAAACCACTATCCAGAATCGGATAGAGAATGATTAGACGAGCTTAAAATTGTTCTACGACCCATGTCTGCGACGTTTAGTATTCGAGTTATGGCCCGCCGTAGGTCTGACCGAGCAATTTTTGTTCCGCGCACTTTGTGCACCGTGCACATTGATGTTTGTATGAAAAAGTACCCTACCTAGGGACGCGTAGAGCAAATTGGTACCCCCGGGCATGTTGTCGGTTGACTTTCTGGTTGCACTTTTCATCATCTAGGGTGTGTTTCTGACACGTTTTGAGGGTTTTTAGCGAAAAAAATTTTTTTGACTACTCGAGCTCTCCGGCCCGTTCGGTGCACTTTTTTGCAAAAAGCTAGGGAGCTGTCCCTAGGTTCGGGGTGTCACAAAATGATGAAAAGTGGTCAAAAAACCACTATCCAGAATCGGATAGAGAATGATTAGACGAGCTTAAAATTGTTCTACGACCCATGTCTGCGACGTTTAGTATTCGAGTTATGGCCCGCCGTAGGTCTGACCGAGCCATTTTTGTTCCGCGCACTTTGTGCACCGTGCACATTGATGTTTGTATGAAAAAGTGCCCTACCTAGGGACGCGTAGAGCAAATTGGTACCCCCGGGCATGTTGTCGGTTGACTTTCTGGTTGCACTTTTCATCATCTAGGGTGTGTTTCTGACACGTTTTGAGGGTTTTTAGCGAAAAAAATTTTTTTGACTACTCGAGCTCTCCGGCCCGTTCGGTGCACTTTTTTGCAAAAAGCTAGGGAGCTGTCCCTAGGTTCGGGGTGTCACAAAATGATGAAAAGTGGTCAAAAAACCACTATCCAGAATCGGATAGAGAATGATTAGACGAGCTTAAAATTGTTCTACGACCCATGTCTGCGACGTTTAGTATTCGAGTTATGGCCCGCCGTAGGTCTGACCGAGCCATTTTTGTTCCGCGCACTTTGTGCACCGTGCACATTGATGTTTGTATGAAAAAGTGCCCTACCTAGGGACGCGTAGAGCAAATTGGTACCCCCGGGCATGTTGTCGGTTGACTTTCTGGTTGCACTTTTCATCATCTAGGGTGTGTTTCTGACACGTTTTGAGGGTTTTTAGCGAAAAAAATTTTTTTGACTACTCGAGCTCTCCGGCCCGTTCGGTGCACTTTTTTGCAAAAAGCTAGGGAGCTGTCCCTAGGTTCGGGGTGTCACAAAATGATGAAAAGTGGTCAAAAAACCACTATCCAGAATCGGATAGAGAATGATTAGACGAGCTTAAAATTGTTCTACGACCCATGTCTGCGACGTTTAGTATTCGAGTTATGGCCCGCCGTAGGTCTGACCGAGCAATTTTTGTTCCGCGCACTTTGTGCACCGTGCACATTGATGTTTGTATGAAAAAGTACCCTACCTAGGGACGCGTAGAGCAAATTGGTACCCCCGGGCATGTTGTCGGTTGACTTTCTGGTTGCACTTTTCATCATCTAGGGTGTGTTTCTGACACGTTTTGAGGGTTTTTAGCGAAAAAAATTTTTTTGACTACTCGAGCTCTCCGGCCCGTTCGGTGCACTTTTTTGCAAAAAGCTAGGGAGCTGTCCCTAGGTTCGGGGTGTCACAAAATGATGAAAAGTGGTCAAAAAACCACTATCCAGAATCGGATAGAGAATGATTAGACGAGCTTAAAATTGTTCTACGACCCATGTCTGCGACGTTTAGTATTCGAGTTATGGCCCGCCGTAGGTCTGACCGAGCAATTTTGTACTGAAATGTATGGCGGATATATTATTACTCAAACAACATTGCCTTGTATCGTGTCCTACTTGGTCGGCACGGTAAGTATCGACTATAACAAGATTAAATGGATTGAGTGATAACATTTTAAGCCCATTTCCTAAGCCGTGCACCAAAATTGTGTACCGATCAGGGAAAGTACACTACGTACGCGTTCATGGATGTCCATGTTGGTACAAGTTGCCGGTCAGGATAGCCGTGCACCAAAATTGTGTACCGATCAGGGAAAGTACAACACGGAGGGCGCAGCCCGAGCGTACGCGTTCATGGATGTCCATGTTGGTACACATGCACCAAAATTGTGTACCGATCAGGGAAAGTACAACACGGAGGGCGCAGCCCGAGCGTACGCGTTCATGGATGTCCATGTTGGTACACATGCACCAAAATTGTGTACCGATCAGGGAAAGTACACTACGTACGCGTTCATGGATGTCCATGTTGGTACAAGTTGCCGGTCAGGATAGCCGTGCACCAAAATTGTGTACCGATCAGGGAAAGTACAACACGGAGGGCGCAGCCCGAGCGTACGCGTTCATGGATGTCCATGTTGGTACACATGCACCAAAATTGTGTACCGATCAGGGAAAGTACAACACGGAGGGCGCAGCCCGAGCGTACGCGTTCATGGATGTCCATGTTGGTACAAGTTGCCGGTCAGGATAGCCGTGCACCAAAATTGTGTACCGATCAGGGAAAGTACACTACGTTCCTATGACTTGGGTGAAAAGTGTTGATAAAGTGCCGGATAGGATAGACGGTGGCTTATCGTACACATCACAAACAAAAACCCCTTAGTGAGCAGTAGCAAGTGTCGATGGAACAAAGCGAAGGCAATACAAACTGATCAAGTACAATAAAGAACGCTACGTACTAGGACTTCTGTCCAAGAATGGTGTCCGCGACGGGAGGGCAATGGTCGAGCAAGCAGGTTTCCCTAGTAAACCTTGTATGGTAAACATACCCAAGCGTGTCCGTATGCACGCAACGATAGTCACGAACGGGCACATACCTAGGGAAAGTACTCTACGTACTAGGACTTCTGTCCAAGAATGGTGTCCGCGACGGGAGGGCAATGGTCGAGCAAGCAGGTTTCCCTAGTAAACCTTGTATGGTAAACATACCCAAGCGTGTCCGTATGCACGCAACGATAGTCACGAACGGGCACATACCTAGGGAAAGTACTCTACGTACTAGGACTTCTGTCCAAGAATGGTGTCCGCGACGGGAGGGCAATGGTCGAGCAAGCAGGTTTCCCTAGTAAACCTTGTATGGTAAACATACCCAAGCGTGTCCGTATGCACGCAACGATAGTCACGAACGGGCACATACCTAGGGAAAGTACTCTACGTACTAGGACTTCTGTCCAAGAATGGTGTCCGCGACGGGAGGGCAATGGTCGAGCAAGCAGGTTTCCCTAGTAAACCTTGTATGGTAAACATACCCAAGCGTGTCCGTATGCACGCAACGATAGTCACGAACGGGCACATACCTAGGGAAAGTACTCTACGTACTAGGACTTCTGTCCAAGAATGGTGTCCGCGACGGTCGGGGAAGCAGGTTACTTATCATGGCAAACAAGTTAAATAGCTACCTTAAGAGAACGAAAGTTACTGTGGATGGAACAAAACGTGTGCCTAGAATTCCTTCCTGGTTTCCCTAGTAAACCTTGTATGGTAAACATACCCAAGCGTGTCCGTATGCACGCAACGATAGTCACGAACGGGCACATACCTAGGGAAAGTACTCTACGTACTAGGACTTCTGTCCAAGAATGGTGTCCGCGACGGTCGGGGAAGCAGGTTACTTATCATGGCAAACAAGTTAAATAGCTACCTTAAGAGAACGAAAGTTACTGTGGATGGAACAAAACGTGTGCCTAGAATTCCTTCCTGGTTTCCCTAGTAAACCTTGTATGGTAAACATACCCAAGCGTGTCCGTATGCACGCAACGATAGTCACGAACGGGCACATACCTAGGGAAAGTACTCTACGTACTAGGACTTCTGTCCAAGAATGGTGTCCGCGACGGGAGGGCAATGGTCGAGCAAGCAGGTTTCCCTAGTAAACCTTGTATGGTAAACATACCCAAGCGTGTCCGTATGCACGCAACGATAGTCACGAACGGGCACATACCTAGGGAAAGTACTCTACGTACTAGGACTTCTGTCCAAGAATGGTGTCCGCGACGGTCGGGGAAGCAGGTTACTTATCATGGCAAACAAGTTAAATAGCTACCTTAAGAGAACGAAAGTTACTGTGGATGGAACAAAACGTGTGCCTAGAATTCCTTCCTGGTTTCCCTAGTAAACCTTGTATGGTAAACATACCCAAGCGTGTCCGTATGCACGCAACGATAGTCACGAACGGGCACATACCTAGGGAAAGTACTCTACGTACTAGGACTTCTGTCCAAGAATGGTGTCCGCGACGGGAGGGCAATGGTCGAGCAAGCAGGTTTCCCTAGTAAACCTTGTATGGTAAACATACCCAAGCGTGTCCGTATGCACGCAACGATAGTCACGAACGGGCACATACCTAGGGAAAGTACTCTACGTACTAGGACTTCTGTCCAAGAATGGTGTCCGCGACGGGAGGGCAATGGTCGAGCAAGCAGGTTTCCCTAGTAAACCTTGTATGGTAAACATACCCAAGCGTGTCCGTATGCACGCAACGATAGTCACGAACGGGCACATACCTAGGGAAAGTACTCTACGTACTAGGACTTCTGTCCAAGAATGGTGTCCGCGACGGGAGGGCAATGGTCGAGCAAGCAGGTTTCCCTAGTAAACCTTGTATGGTAAACATACCCAAGCGTGTCCGTATGCACGCAACGATAGTCACGAACGGGCACATACCTAGGGAAAGTACTCTACGTACTAGGACTTCTGTCCAAGAATGGTGTCCGCGACGGGAGGGCAATGGTCGAGCAAGCAGGTTTCCCTAGTAAACCTTGTATGGTAAACATACCCAAGCGTGTCCGTATGCACGCAACGATAGTCACGAACGGGCACATACCTAGGGAAAGTACTCTACGTACTAGGACTTCTGTCCAAGAATGGTGTCCGCGACGGGAGGGCAATGGTCGAGCAAGCAGGTTTCCCTAGTAAACCTTGTATGGTAAACATACCCAAGCGTGTCCGTATGCACGCAACGATAGTCACGAACGGGCACATACCTAGGGAAAGTACTCTACGTACTAGGACTTCTGTCCAAGAATGGTGTCCGCGACGGTCGGGGAAGCAGGTTACTTATCATGGCAAACAAGTTAAATAGCTACCTTAAGAGAACGAAAGTTACTGTGGATGGAACAAAACGTGTGCCTAGAATTCCTTCCTGGTTTCCCTAGTAAACCTTGTATGGTAAACATACCCAAGCGTGTCCGTATGCACGCAACGATAGTCACGAACGGGCACATACCTAGGGAAAGTACTCTACGTACTAGGACTTCTGTCCAAGAATGGTGTCCGCGACGGGAGGGCAATGGTCGAGCAAGCAGGTTTCCCTAGTAAACCTTGTATGGTAAACATACCCAAGCGTGTCCGTATGCACGCAACGATAGTCACGAACGGGCACATACCTAGGGAAAGTACTCTACGTACTAGGACTTCTGTCCAAGAATGGTGTCCGCGACGGTCGGGGAAGCAGGTTACTTATCATGGCAAACAAGTTAAATAGCTACCTTAAGAGAACGAAAGTTACTGTGGATGGAACAAAACGTGTGCCTAGAATTCCTTCCTGGTTTCCCTAGTAAACCTTGTATGGTAAACATACCCAAGCGTGTCCGTATGCACGCAACGATAGTCACGAACGGGCACATACCTAGGGAAAGTACTCTACGTACTAGGACTTCTGTCCAAGAATGGTGTCCGCGACGGGAGGGCAATGGTCGAGCAAGCAGGTTTCCCTAGTAAACCTTGTATGGTAAACATACCCAAGCGTGTCCGTATGCACGCAACGATAGTCACGAACGGGCACATACCTAGGGAAAGTACTCTACGTACTAGGACTTCTGTCCAAGAATGGTGTCCGCGACGGGAGGGCAATGGTCGAGCAAGCAGGTTTCCCTAGTAAACCTTGTATGGTAAACATACCCAAGCGTGTCCGTATGCACGCAACGATAGTCACGAACGGGCACATACCTAGGGAAAGTACTCTACGTACTAGGACTTCTGTCCAAGAATGGTGTCCGCGACGGTCGGGGAAGCAGGTTACTTATCATGGCAAACAAGTTAAATAGCTACCTTAAGAGAACGAAAGTTACTGTGGATGGAACAAAACGTGTGCCTAGAATTCCTTCCTGGTTTCCCTAGTAAACCTTGTATGGTAAACATACCCAAGCGTGTCCGTATGCACGCAACGATAGTCACGAACGGGCACATACCTAGGGAAAGTACTCTACGTACTAGGACTTCTGTCCAAGAATGGTGTCCGCGACGGGAGGGCAATGGTCGAGCAAGCAGGTTTCCCTAGTAAACCTTGTATGGTAAACATACCCAAGCGTGTCCGTATGCACGCAACGATAGTCACGAACGGGCACATACCTAGGGAAAGTACTCTACGTACTAGGACTTCTGTCCAAGAATGGTGTCCGCGACGGGAGGGCAATGGTCGAGCAAGCAGGTTTCCCTAGTAAACCTTGTATGGTAAACATACCCAAGCGTGTCCGTATGCACGCAACGATAGTCACGAACGGGCACATACCTAGGGAAAGTACTCTACGTACTAGGACTTCTGTCCAAGAATGGTGTCCGCGACGGTCGGGGAAGCAGGTTACTTATCATGGCAAACAAGTTAAATAGCTACCTTAAGAGAACGAAAGTTACTGTGGATGGAACAAAACGTGTGCCTAGAATTCCTTCCTGGTTTCCCTAGTAAACCTTGTATGGTAAACATACCCAAGCGTGTCCGTATGCACGCAACGATAGTCACGAACGGGCACATACCTAGGGAAAGTACTCTACGTACTAGGACTTCTGTCCAAGAATGGTGTCCGCGACGGGAGGGCAATGGTCGAGCAAGCAGGTTTCCCTAGTAAACCTTGTATGGTAAACATACCCAAGCGTGTCCGTATGCACGCAACGATAGTCACGAACGGGCACATACCTAGGGAAAGTACTCTACGTACTAGGACTTCTGTCCAAGAATGGTGTCCGCGACGGGAGGGCAATGGTCGAGCAAGCAGGTTTCCCTAGTAAACCTTGTATGGTAAACATACCCAAGCGTGTCCGTATGCACGCAACGATAGTCACGAACGGGCACATACCTAGGGAAAGTACTCTACGTACTAGGACTTCTGTCCAAGAATGGTGTCCGCGACGGGAGGGCAATGGTCGAGCAAGCAGGTTTCCCTAGTAAACCTTGTATGGTAAACATACCCAAGCGTGTCCGTATGCACGCAACGATAGTCACGAACGGGCACATACCTAGGGAAAGTACTCTACGTACTAGGACTTCTGTCCAAGAATGGTGTCCGCGACGGGAGGGCAATGGTCGAGCAAGCAGGTTTCCCTAGTAAACCTTGTATGGTAAACATACCCAAGCGTGTCCGTATGCACGCAACGATAGTCACGAACGGGCACATACCTAGGGAAAGTACTCTACGTACTAGGACTTCTGTCCAAGAATGGTGTCCGCGACGGGAGGGCAATGGTCGAGCAAGCAGGTTTCCCTAGTAAACCTTGTATGGTAAACATACCCAAGCGTGTCCGTATGCACGCAACGATAGTCACGAACGGGCACATACCTAGGGAAAGTACTCTACGTACTAGGACTTCTGTCCAAGAATGGTGTCCGCGACGGGAGGGCAATGGTCGAGCAAGCAGGTTTCCCTAGTAAACCTTGTATGGTAAACATACCCAAGCGTGTCCGTATGCACGCAACGATAGTCACGAACGGGCACATACCTAGGGAAAGTACTCTACGTACTAGGACTTCTGTCCAAGAATGGTGTCCGCGACGGTCGGGGAATTGTGTGTTTGTCTCAATTACCAAATCCTAGGAACATACATGTAGTGTATACAAACATTAACATTAACGCGTACGTTTGGGCTGCGCACTCCAAATGGTACACAAATAAGGGTGATTTTATGATCAGACGGACAAAAACAAAGGTGGAGAAGACAGTTTTCGGCACGATGTGCACAGAGCTCATTTCGTCGTCCCGGGCGAATGGAAAAACACAAAAATCGCGAGTTTCGCCCTCGGGCTACCGCCCTCGGGCGTATCTTTTTAGGTTTCTGTCTATAAAAGGGCAGGCCAAAAGGTGACCGGTTGAGATAAGCATTTTAAGCATACAAGCACTTTATTGCAACTTTTGACACAAAAACTAGGTACGTACATGTAGATTGTACCAACATGGACATCCATGAACGCGTACGCTCGGGCTGCGCCCTCCGTGTTGTACTTTCCCTGATCGGTACACAATTTTGGTGCATGTGTACCAACATGGACATCCATGAACGCGTACGCTCGGGCTGCGCCCTCCGTGTTGTACTTTCCCTGATCGGTACACAATTTTGGTGCACGGCTATCCTGACCGGCAACTTGTACCAACATGGACATCCATGAACGCGTACGTAGTGTACTTTCCCTGATCGGTACACAATTTTGGTGCATGTGTACCAACATGGACATCCATGAACGCGTACGCTCGGGCTGCGCCCTCCGTGTTGTACTTTCCCTGATCGGTACACAATTTTGGTGCACGGCTATCCTGACCGGCAACTTGTACCAACATGGACAATCCATGAACGCGTACGTAGTGTACTTTCCCTGATCGGTACACAATTTTGGTGCATGTGTACCAACATGGACATCCATGAACGCGTACGCTCGGGCTGCGCCCTCCGTGTTGTACTTTCCCTGATCGGTACACAATTTTGGTGCACGGCTATCCTGACCGGCAACTTGTACCAACATGGACATCCATGAACGCGTACGTAGTGTACTTTCCCTGATCGGTACACAATTTTGGTGCATGTGTACCAACATGGACATCCATGAACGCGTACGCTCGGGCTGCGCCCTCCGTGTTGTACTTTCCCTGATCGGTACACAATTTTGGTGCACGGCTATCCTGACCGGCAACTTGTACCAACATGGACATCCATGAACGCGTACGTAGTGTACTTTCCCTGATCGGTACACAATTTTGGTGCATGTGTACCAACATGGACATCCATGAACGCGTACGCTCGGGCTGCGCCCTCCGTGTTGTACTTTCCCTGATCGGTACACAATTTTGGTGCATGTGTACCAACATGGACATCCATGAACGCGTACGCTCGGGCTGCGCCCTCCGTGTTGTACTTTCCCTGATCGGTACACAATTTTGGTGCACGGCTATCCTGACCGGCAACTTGTACCAACATGGACATCCATGAACGCGTACGTAGTGTACTTTCCCTGATCGGTACACAATTTTGGTGCACGGCTTAGGAAATGGGCTTAAAATGTTATCACTCAATCCATTTAATCTTGTTATAGTCGATACTTACCGTGCCGACCAAGTAGGACACGATACAAGGCAATGTTGTTTGAGTAATAATATGTCCGCCATACATTTCAGTACAAAATTGCTCGGTCAGACCTACGGCGGGCCATAACTCGAATACTAAACGTCGCAGACATGGGTCGTAGAACAATTTTAAGCTCGTCTAATCATTCTCTATCCGATTCTGGATAGTGGTTTTTTGACCACTTTTCATCATTTTGTGACACCCCGAACCTAGGGACAGCTCCCTAGCTTTTTGCAAAAAAGTGCACCGAACGGGCCGGAGAGCTCGAGTAGTCAAAAAAATTTTTTTCGCTAAAAACCCTCAAAACGTGTCAGAAACACACCCTAGATGATGAAAAGTGCAACCAGAAAGTCAACCGACAACATGCCCGGGGGTACCAATTTGCTCTACGCGTCCCTAGGTAGGGTACTTTTTCATACAAACATCAATGTGCACGGTGCACAAAGTGCGCGGAACAAAAATTGCTCGGTCAGACCTACGGCGGGCCATAACTCGAATACTAAACGTCGCAGACATGGGTCGTAGAACAATTTTAAGCTCGTCTAATCATTCTCTATCCGATTCTGGATAGTGGTTTTTTGACCACTTTTCATCATTTTGTGACACCCCGAACCTAGGGACAGCTCCCTAGCTTTTTGCAAAAAAGTGCACCGAACGGGCCGGAGAGCTCGAGTAGTCAAAAAAATTTTTTTCGCTAAAAACCCTCAAAACGTGTCAGAAACACACCCTAGATGATGAAAAGTGCAACCAGAAAGTCAACCGACAACATGCCCGGGGGTACCAATTTGCTCTACGCGTCCCTAGGTAGGGTACTTTTTCACACAAACATCAATGTGCACGGTGCACAAAGTGCGCGGAACAAAAATTGCTCGGTCAGACCTACGGCGGGCCATAACTCGAATACTAAACGTCGCAGACATGGGTCGTAGAACAATTTTAAGCTCGTCTAATCATTCTCTATCCGATTCTGGATAGTGGTTTTTTGACCACTTTTCATCATTTTGTGACACCCCGAACCTAGGGACAGCTCCCTAGCTTTTTGCAAAAAAGTGCACCGAACGGGCCGGAGAGCTCGAGTAGTCAAAAAAATTTTTTTCGCTAAAAACCCTCAAAACGTGTCAGAAACACACCCTAGATGATGAAAAGTGCAACCAGAAAGTCAACCGACAACATGCCCGGGGGTACCAATTTGCTCTACGCGTCCCTAGGTAGGGTACTTTTTCATACAAACATCAATGTGCACGGTGCACAAAGTGCGCGGAACAAAAATTGCTCGGTCAGACCTACGGCGGGCCATAACTCGAATACTAAACGTCGCAGACATGGGTCGTAGAACAATTTTAAGCTCGTCTAATCATTCTCTATCCGATTCTGGATAGTGGTTTTTTGACCACTTTTCATCATTTTGTGACACCCCGAACCTAGGGACAGCTCCCTAGCTTTTTGCAAAAAAGTGCACCGAACGGGCCGGAGAGCTCGAGTAGTCCAAAAAATTTTTTTCGCTAAAAACCCTCAAAACGTGTCAGAAACACACCCTAGATGATGAAAAGTGCAACCAGAAAGTCAACCGACAACATGCCCGGGGGTACCAATTTGCTCTACGCGTCCCTAGGTAGGGTACTTTTTCATACAAACATCAATGTGCACGGTGCACAAAGTGCGCGGAACAAAAATTGCTCGGTCAGACCTACGGCGGGCCATAACTCGAATACTAAACGTCGCAGACATGGGTCGTAGAACAATTTTAAGCTCGTCTAATCATTCTCTATCCGATTCTGGATAGTGGTTTTTTGACCACTTTTCATCATTTTGTGACACCCCGAACCTAGGGACAGCTCCCTAGCTTTTTGCAAAAAAGTGCACCGAACGGGCCGGAGAGCTCGAGTAGTCAAAAAAATTTTTTTTCGCTAAAAACCCTCAAAACGTGTCAGAAACACACCCTAGATGATGAAAAGTGCAACCAGAAAGTCAACCGACAACATGCCCGGGGGTACCAATTTGCTCTACGCGTCCCTAGGTAGGGTACTTTTTCATACAAACATCAATGTGCACGGTGCACAAAGTGCGCGGAACAAAAATTGCTCGGTCAGACCTACGGCGGGCCATAACTCGAATACTAGACGTCGCAGACATGGGTCGTAGAACAATTTTAAGCTCGTCTAATCATTCTCTATCCGATTCTGGATAGTGGTTTTTTGACCACTTTTCATCATTTTGTGACACCCCGAACCTAGGGACAGCTCCCTAGCTTTTTGCAAAAAAGTGCACCGAACGGGCCGGAGAGCTCGAGTAGTCAAAAAAATTTTTTTCGCTAAAAACCCTCAAAACGTGTCAGAAACACACCCTAGATGATGAAAAGTGCAACCAGAAAGTCAACCGACAACATGCCCGGGGGTACCAATTTGCTCTACGCGTCCCTAGGTAGGGTACTTTTTCATACAAACATCAATGTGCACGGTGCACAAAGTGCGCGGAACAAAAATTGCTCGGTCAGACCTACGGCGGGCCATAACTCGAATACTAAACGTCGCAGACATGGGTCGTAGAACAATTTTAAGCTCGTCTAATCATTCTCTATCCGATTCTGGATAGTGGTTTTTTGACCACTTTTCATCATTTTGTGACACCCCGAACCTAGGGACAGCTCCCTAGCTTTTTGCAAAAAAGTGCACCGAACGGGCCGGAGAGCTCGAGTAGTCAAAAAAATTTTTTCGCTAAAAACCCTCAAAACGTGTCAGAAACACACCCTAGATGATGAAAAGTGCAACCAGAAAGTCAACCGACAACATGCCCGGGGGTACCAATTTGCTCTACGCGTCCCTAGGTAGGGTACTTTTTCATACAAACATCAATGTGCACGGTGCACAAAGTGCGCGGAACAAAAATTGCTCGGTCAGACCTACGGCGGGCCATAACTCGAATACTAAACGTCGCAGACATGGGTCGTAGAACAATTTTAAGCTCGTCTAATCATTCTCTATCCGATTCTGGATAGTGGTTTTTTGACCACTTTTCATCATTTTGTGACACCCCGAACCTAGGGACAGCTCCCTAGCTTTTTGCAAAAAAGTGCACCGAACGGGCCGGAGAGCTCGAGTAGTCAAAAAAAATTTTTTCGCTAAAAACCCTCAAAACGTGTCAGAAACACACCCTAGATGATGAAAAGTGCAACCAGAAAGTCAACCGACAACATGCCCGGGGGTACCAATTTGCTCTACGCGTCCCTAGGTAGGGTACTTTTTCATACAAACATCAATGTGCACGGTGCACAAAGTGCGCGGAACAAAAATTGCTCGGTCAGACCTACGGCGGGCCATAACTCGAATACTAAACGTCGCAGACATGGGTCGTAGAACAATTTTAAGCTCGTCTAATCATTCTCTATCCGATTCTGGATAGTGGTTTTTTGACCACTTTTCATCATTTTGTGACACCCCGAACCTAGGGACAGCTCCCTAGCTTTTTGCAAAAAAGTGCACCGAACGGGCCGGAGAGCTCGAGTAGTCAAAAAAATTTTTTTCGCTAAAAACCCTCAAAACGTGTCAGAAACACACCCTAGATGATGAAAAGTGCAACCAGAAAGTCAACCGACAACATGCCCGGGGGTACCAATTTGCTCTACGCGTCCCTAGGTAGGGTACTTTTTCATACAAACATCAATGTGCACGGTGCACAAAGTGCGCGGAACAAAAATTGCTCGGTCAGACCTACGGCGGGCCATAACTCGAATACTAAACGTCGCAGACATGGGTCGTAGAACAATTTTAAGCTCGTCTAATCATTCTCTATCCGATTCTGGATAGTGGTTTTTTGACCACTTTTCATCATTTTGTGACACCCCGAACCTAGGGACAGCTCCCTAGCTTTTTGCAAAAAAGTGCACCGAACGGGCCGGAGAGCTCGAGTAGTCAAAAAAATTTTTTTCGCTAAAAACCCTCAAAACGTGTCAGAAACACACCCTAGATGATGAAAAGTGCAACCAGAAAGTCAACCGACAACATGCCCGGGGGTACCAATTTGCTCTACGCGTCCCTAGGTAGGGTACTTTTTCATACAAACATCAATGTGCACGGTGCACAAAGTGCGCGGAACAAAAATTGCTCGGTCAGACCTACGGCGGGCCATAACTCGAATACTAAACGTCGCAGACATGGGTCGTAGAACAATTTTAAGCTCGTCTAATCATTCTCTATCCGATTCTGGATAGTGGTTTTTTGACCACTTTTCATCATTTTGTGACACCCCGAACCTAGGGACAGCTCCCTAGCTTTTTGCAAAAAAGTGCACCGAACGGGCCGGAGAGCTCGAGTAGTCAAAAAAATTTTTTTCGCTAAAAACCCTCAAAACGTGTCAGAAACACACCCTAGATGATGAAAAGTGCAACCAGAAAGTCAACCGACAACATGCCCGGGGGTACCAATTTGCTCTACGCGTCCCTAGGTAGGGTACTTTTTCATACAAACATCAAAGTGCGCTTAGCAAAAGTTCTCCGTCAGACCTACGGCGGGCCATAACTCGAATACTAAACGTCGCAGACATGGGTCGTAGAACAATTTTAAGTTCGTCTAATGATTCTACATCCGATTCTGGATAGTGGTTTTTTGACCACTTTTCAAAATTTTGTGACACCCCAAACCTAGGGGCAGCTCCCTAGCTTTTGTCAAAAAATGGTCACCGAACGGGCCGGAGAGCTCGAGTAGTCAAAAAATTTTTTTTCGCCAAAATCACTGAAAACGTGTAGAAAACGCATTTTAGATGATGAAAAGTGAAACCAGAACGTCAAACAACAACTTTTTTGGGGGTACCCTTTTTACTCTACGGGCCCCTAGGTAAGGCGCGCCATTAGCGCTTTCCTCTCGAGTTCCCAACTTTTGCCCTCCTGGGAACATGATCATTTGTTCATTGCCTACTATAGGGAGGGTACCTTGCTCCGAGGTCAAAAATGAAAATTTCACCAAATCGTAGTTTTTACCTCTATTTTGTCGTAGGAGCATGGTTTGAGGTGTCGGTGGGTCATATCGGCCCCCATTTGGGTCATACGTCCCCTCCCCGATTTAGTTCGTCGTATGACCATAGTCCGAACTTATGAAGCAAAAGTGGTGTCTGGTGGTGTCTGCCGATGATCTTAACCTATGATTTCGAGTTGATATGCGTATATTAGAGTAAAATTAGGCCTTGTAGTACACGGCTTATGCCCCGGACTAGGTGTCCCGGGGACAAAATCTCGAAAATTACAGACACCCCAGCATCGCTTAAGGTGGTCAGTAGCAAATATATTTTTGGGTCTTCGGACCCATGAAGAGACAGTAGCTGGCTAGTTTGCTGTACTCTTACGCTGAGAACTGGCAGCGTAGAGGGTCTACGGACCCTGAAAGGACCTACCCAACCTTTCAAAAAGCTCCCTGGAGCGGTACATCACGGGTCTACGGACCCTAAGACTTCGTCGTGATGGTTTCAAGCATAAAAGTCGTAACAGTTTAAGAGGTTTTCGTAAGCGTATATTAAATGCATGCTTGAAACTAAGCTTCGTTGTCTTTAAACACTGCAAGACCAATCGAACTTTTTAGGGAAACTCGAAGGATTCACGCTAAGCTCGATGAGCTATTAAGGGTAGTGGTGCATGGTTTGTCGGCGTTCCTTGGATCTAATCCATTGAACAAATGTGTCTGGGGTCATGGTGCAGGTAAAATAGCGTGATGAAACCGGGTTTCCCTTACCAAATGTGGCATAACTTTCCCTGAGAGCGAAGCTCAGACCCACGTAGGGGAGAGCAAAGTGGAACTTAAATGTTCTATGCAGCAAATGTTCGCCATGCGGATAAACAAGTTGGAATAGCTCAATGTAGTGTAATGCAAACACGAATCGCAATTAACGATAAGGGGACCCAGAAGCAATTCTGCGGAACCCTCGGGGGAGGTGTGAGTTGATATAATTAGAGGTGATAGTCCAAGTTGTTCGAGCTCCGGCTCGGCAGCCGATACGAGGTTCCTGTTGAGCTTGTACATCGCGCAGAGGCGCCGTTCGGTTCTAGCAATGATTCCCGCCACCATGTTTCATGCGTGCAGAGGTCCGTTAGAGCTCGAGCAATGTGTCCCGCCGTGATTACGAAAAAGTTTAACAGTTGACTAAGTTGGGGGTGTGTTCAAGTAATCGCGCAGAGATGCCGATCGGTTTCTAGCAATGTTTCCCGTCACAAGGTGGTATTGGCACCTGTGCAGAGTGACCGTTAGCAATGTCTCCCGTATCACGGTGGTGTTCTACCACTAGTGCAGAGTGACCGCTAGCAATGTCTCCCGTCACAAGGTGGTAGCCCAGTAGTGCAGAGAAGCCGCTAGCAAGTCTCCCGTCACAGAGTAAGCAGGTCCGCGAAGTGCAGAGTAGCCGTTAGCAATGTCTCCCGTATCACGGTGGTATCATTCCACTAGTGCAGAGTGACCGCTAGCAATGCTTCCCGACACACGGCGGTAGCTTACGCAGTGCAGAGAGACTCAGGAGCAAAGTCTTCCGACACACGGTGGTAACTCGACGAGGTGCAGAGTAACCGTTAGCAATGTCTCCCGTATCACGGTGGAGTTCTTCCACTAGTGCAGAGTGACCGCTAGCAATGTTTCCCGACACATCGAAGGAGTAGATCCACGAAGTGCAGAAAGATCGCTGAACCAATCAATGCATCCCGTCGTGGAGAGCTTACACGCCCGTAGGACAAAACAGTGGGGTGTATCCAAGTGAAACATTAGTATACATGAGAGTGCAGAGTACCGATTGGACTATAGTGGTCAAAACGCAGCCGGGTAATTCAACTCTGTAGCCGTACAAAGGTATCCGCCTGTTAGAAGGACACCGTACGGTTTACAGTTTTAACAAAAATGCAGCCGCGGTAATTTCAACCCAACCCACTATAGCCATTCAATGTATCCGTCATAATCATGTATACCGATCGGAGTAGCCAAAGACAATGTTCGTCTAGTGTTGTTGGGGTGTATGCGCGCAGAGATGCCGTTCGGTTTAAAGCAATGTTTCCCGTCACGAGGTGGTATTGGCACCTGTGCAGAGTGACCGTTAGCAATGTCTCCCGTATCACGGTGGAGTTCTTCCACTAGTGCAGAGTGACCGCTAGCAATGTCTCCCGTCACAAGGTGGTAGCCCAGCAGTGCAGAGAAGCCGCTTTCAGCAATGTTTCCCGTCACGAGGTGGTATTGGCACCTGTGCAGAGTGACCGTTAGCAATGTCTCCCGTATCACGGTGGAGTTCTTCCACTAGTGCAGAGTGACCGCTAGCAATGTCTCCCGTCACATGGTGGTAGCCCAGTAGTGCAGAGAAGCCGCTGTAGCAAAGTCTCCCGTATCACGGTGGAGTTCTTCCACTAGTGCAGAGAGATCGCTGAACCGTGCAATGTGTCCCGTCGTGCGCACCCGTTCGACCAGATGTAACAAGTTGGGGTGCAAGTTGCAAGTTCACGCGCAGAGATGCCGTTCGGTTTAAAGCAATGTTTCCCGTCACGAGGTGGTATTGGCACCTGTGCAGAGTGACCGTTAGCAATGTCTCCCGTATCACGGTGGAGTTCTTCCACTAGTGCAGAGTGACCGCTAGCAATGTCTCCCGTCACATTGGTGGTAGCTAAGCAGTGCAGAGAAGCCGCTTTCAGCAATGTTTCCCGTCACGAGGTGGTATTGGCACCTGTGCAGAGTGACCGTTAGCAATGTCTCCCGTATCACGGTGGAGTTCTTCCACTAGTGCAGAGTGACCGCTAGCAATGTCTCCCGTCACATTGGTGGTAGCCCAGCAGTGCAGAGAAGCCGCTGTAGCAAAGTCTCCCGTATCACGGTGGTATCATTCCACTAGTGCAGAGAGATCGCTGAACCGTTCAATGTGTCCCGTCGTGGTGTGCTTGTAGCGAGCACGTAGGATACACCTTGCTTTGTTGGTTTGGGATAGGAGTGGTCGCGCAACTGCCTCCACGCCGCAGAGTGCCAGTTCGGATTGAAGGTCAACTTTAGCCGTTCAATGCATCATTCGGTGGGTGTTCAGATGGCATCACAACTTCCCCTAGGTGCTCAAGTTGGTTGGGTTGCTAAACATATGCACATGCGCAGAGTATCGTACGAACTAGCAAAGTCTCCCGTCACGGTGGTAAAGTAATGAGTACCATGCAGTGCAGAGAGATCGTTAGTGCGTGCAATGTACCAGTCGATGTGTTGTGTTCGCGCATGCGCAGAGTATCGTACGAACTAGCAAAGTCTCCCGTCACGGTGGTTGAGAGTCCCATGCAGTGCAGAGAGATCGTTAGTGCGTGCAATGTACCAGTCGATGTGCAACGTACGGGCATGCGCAGAGTATCGTACAAGCTAGCAAAGTCTCCCGTCACGGTGGTTGTGAGTGACATGCAGTGCAGAGAGATCGTTAGTGAGTGCAATGTACCAGTCGATGTCGTACCAGCATACACCCCCGCTTAGAGGCCCGTTGCTCAAAGAGGTCAAGCAAGAGTGCGCAGAGTGCCGTACCGGCCTAGCAATGTCTCCAGACAGACGTTGGGGGGACACCCCCGACGCAGTGCAGAGAGATCCGCTAGCCGTGTGCAATGCATCCGACGTTGCCTGCTTGTGCCTTAGCGAGTGGCGCCAACGACGCTCCGGCGTCAGAGAACAAATCTCGGTGGTCACGGGGGACTTGCGCCTCGCGTGATCAAGAGTGTAGTTCGTGTTCAA